>NW_028258236.1:0-85926 GCF_053883595.1 Heterocephalus glaber
AGGAATGGGGAAAAAATAAGAACCAAGATGCATCAAAGTAAAGGTACAAGTTCCCAATGAGAAATGTAATTGTGTTGTATACCTAAAATGTACAATAAAGGAATTTAAATAAATGAATGAATGAATGAATAAATAAAATAATAAATAAATAAAATTGATTTGCTTACAATTCTCCCAGAGACTCCAGGTCCATCTCTCAGAGCCATTTGGAATAAGTTTGTTCTCTTTTTCTGAAATGCATGCCTATAAGTATTAAAACAATTAAGGAAGTACAAAGATTGGGATCCCACTAGTGGTTCTAAGTGTCATCCCACATATTGTGTCATTTTTCAGGGGCTTCTAAAAACCCAAAGCTTTGAACATATTGAGAACAACTTTCTACAATTTAATGGGATAGTTTGTGTTTTGCTTTGGTCTGAATTCAAGCAGATAGACAAGCTTCAGACAAAGGCAGAGCTGTGTGAAATCAGTAAGAAGCAACCACAAGGGACACCACACAGCACCAGGAAGCTTTCTTGGCAGCACCTCATACTGCATTTCTGATCAAACAGCTGATGGTGCATTCAGTTCCTTAACTTTAGAAATCCCCGCCTCACAGGAGTCCATATGTGCAACATGATTTCCTATCCCTGGAGTGCCATAACAGCGCCAGCCTCATCTAAGGAAAAGTGTCCCTGCAGGCAGACTTGAATCTTACCTGCCTTTGAATGTTGTATTGTGTGTCCTCGGTTACAGAAATGGTGATGCTCTCTTCTTGTGCAATTTAACTTACTCCTATTGCAACATTTGTAGGAATCGCTCTGGGGGAGTGAAAGTTACATAACAGTATCACAGCCCTTCACAAGGGATTAATTCTAATATTATTCCTATCTTATTTTTCATACTGCTATAGGCCTCCTCTGTAGATATGTTCACTGCCTTTCTACTGGCACCTTGTCATTCTTGGGGCAAAATACAGGATCTTCTACATAGATTGGAGAACATTCAGGACTTGACCCCAGGTTTCCCCGTTGGTGTTATCTTTTTCCACATCAGCCCCAACTCAAAACTCTGATACACTAATCAACCAGTTCAGTGGTTTTATGCTGGCTACTTTCTTTTGCTAAACTTCACTGCCCCACCACATTTCTCCTGGATTATGTACATAAATACCTATTACTTCATCAGTGAAACCTCCTTAACTCTTGCATGTAGGTGACTGTGGCATTCCATCTGTACCTCCACTTTAGCACAAAGCATGTTTGCCCCTCATAGATGGTAAGCATGTTGATAAGAGGGTCTGACCATACCCACTCCTGTGTCCTCACAGTCAGCACAGTGCCTGGCACATGGCTGTTTCCTTGAAGAATTTACTTGTTTCATCTTACATTTGGATAATGAAGAAATGTTCTTTAATATAATCCATTTTACAACTAGCCACATATCTTTAGAGAAAAATTGGCTAGCAAAATTGAAAGAAGCAAATGTACCTGTCCAATATGTACCAAAACAACACATATAGCCTCATTGCTAAAGATGTTTGACCACATGGTGAACATGTCACAGGCCTTTGGATAGTTCTTGTCCCAATGAGGAGTAATGGGCATTTCTGTTTTGGGCAGTGCAGTGATATTTGGTGTTTTTTAAAGACACATTGAGGGCCGAGGATTTAGCTTAGTGGTTCTGCCACCTGCCTCGGAAGCACAAGGATCCGAGTTCCATCCCCAGTGCCAAAAAAAAAAAAAAAATGACACATCGAGTCCTACTGCTAGTGACAACATAGAGCCTATGTATGACTGACACTGTATGTAGAATAGCTGACACCTGTGAAGTCAGAATAACAATGAATTTGTCATGCTCTTTTTATGGTGACAAGTAGAAAACATTGCTTTATATTTTCAGCTTTCTGGTAAGTACATTTTGTATCTTCTTTCACATACTACCCAGTCATCATCCTTGATGGATTGGCAAGCTCAAAATCATTTTCTCATGGGGAAAATTTAGCAAAGCATCACAACTTGGTTCAAGATAGGATGAAGTTCAGAGTGTGAAAGAACATAGATAAACAAAAATATGTGTTCATTGGGGCATAATCCACTTAGGCTCAGAAGAAAAAAATCAACAGACATTTCTCTGGATAAGATCATTGCACCATAAGATCACACACATATGTTTTTCATGTGTGCAGGGAAAATAACAAATGCTGCCAATAGAGAATTCCAAAAACAAACTCTGGTATTTTTCTTAGGAAGAGCCTACTACTACTAATAATAATCTAGTGATCAACCATTTTAACGACAATAACCAATTTCATTGTGTAACTCTACCCAACTCTGTTACTATAGACAGGACTGGCTGAATTAGAATATTTGCATGGTGAGCTTCAAATTCTCAGTCATGTGCAATCACATGTTGTATTGGAATTGTGCCATGCTCAGAAGTGAGCTATTATAGGAGAGGGTTATCACCAACTCCATCAGGTATTAAGGCACATTCATTACATGGTTATTAATCATTATGAGAACCCTATATGTAGTTTGTCTCCTTTTGCACAAAGGAGGAAACCATAGTACAATTAAATAGCCAACCAAGATTAAAATTTGTGTAAAAGTGACTTAATAACCCCCGCTCATGATATGATGTCACTTTATCCATGCGACACCTCATTTGTGTTCATCTCTTTTGTGGTCCACACCAATAGTGAGTAGAGCAGGGAGAAATTCCTCTTTAATAAATGGTGCTGGAAAAATTGGGCTTCAACTTGCCAAAGATAAAAAGTAGAACTGTATCTCTCACCATGCACTACACTAAAATCAAAATGGATTAAAGATCTAAATATTAAAATAGAAACTCTGAACCAGTTGGAACAGAGGTTATGTAGACCCCTTGAAGACATCGGTGTAGGAAAAGATTTTATGAACAAAACCTCAGTTGCCCGTGAACTAGCACAAACAATCAACAAATGGGATGTCTTCTTATTAAAAGGCTTCTGCACAGCAAGAGAAACCACCAGCAGTGTGAAGAGAAAATCCACAATGTGGGAAAAAATCTTCACCTGCTCTTCCTCAGACAAAGGTCTACTATCTCGAATCTATAAAGAACTTAAAAAGATCAGATCTCCCAAAGACCCAATCCAAAAATGGGCATCTGAAATGAAGAGACATTTCTCACACAAAGAAGTAGAAATAGCAAATAAATACATGAAAAAATGTTCAACATCACTGGTCATTTGAGAGATGAAAATGATAACAATCCTGAGATTCCATTTCACTCCAGAAAGAATGGCTGCTATCATAAAATCAACCAATAACAAATGTTGGCGGGAGTGTGGGGAGGAAGGAACCCTGCTCCACTGCTGGTGGGAGTGTAGACTGGTGCAACCAGTGTGGAAATCAGTATGGAGATACCTCAAAGAACTAGGACTGGAAGTCCCATTTGACCCCGCTATTCCACTGCTGGGGATCTTACCCCCAAAATTAAAAGAATCATTCCACAGTGATATATGTGTGCCCATGTTCATAGCAGCACAGTTTGTAATAGCTAAAACTTGGAAACAGCCCAAATGCCCATCAACTGGAGACTGGATAAAGAAAATGTGGTTTTTTTTATAAAATGGAGTACTACTCAGCCATAAAAAATGAGAAATTAGAGACATTTATAGCTAAGTGGATGCACACTGAGGCGATACTCTTAAGTGAAATAAATAGGACACAGATATGTAAATACCAAATAGTTTCTCTGGTGTGAGAAACTGAAAGTGTAAATAAGGACTAAATGTATAATAGGTCATGTGAAATAGGAAGAAAAGGGGCAAAGGAGAAGGAAGTGGGAGGGCTTGGGGAAAGGATAGAAGGGAATGGGATTAATATGAGAAAATGGAAAAGTAGGAACAAAATCTTTGTAAATAGGGAGGACTGGAGGTGTTGAAGGGAGGGCTGGGCAAGGGTGAAAAATAAGAACCAAGAGAGACTATGTAAAGGTGCAAATTTCCAATGATGAATGTCATTATATTTTATACCTAAAATATACCAATGATTAGAATGAATAATCAATAATGTAAAATAAGAAGGAAAGGTCCAAAGGGGTAGGGGTAGTGGGAGGGGCAGGGGAAAGGAAAGAAGGGAAAGGAAAAATGATGAGAAATGGAAAAAATGGAAATAAAGTCTTTGTAAATAGGGAAGGGTGGAGGGCATGAAGGGAGGGCTAGGAATGGGGAAAAAATAAGAACCAAGATGCATTATGTAAAGGTACAATTCCCAATGAGAAATGTAATTGTGTTGTATACCTACAATGTACCAATAAAAGAATTTAATAAAAAAAAAAAAAGAAAGAAAATGACAACAGACCACACTAAAGAGATTCTTCTCAAAAGCTACACCCAGGACCCCTGCTACTAATTCTTTCCTTTCTGCTTTGTCATTTGCCTTACCTGGGCCTTCTACATCTTCTGATCATAATTCTGATGATGACACTGATGAGGATTTTGAAGGGTTCGATGACTCAAACGTTGGCATGAATGTCTGTTTTGGGGGGCACAGATCTATATATCTTGTTGATAGAGCCTCAGTGTCTTTTTTTACAGTATACACCTTGTTACAGCACTGTAATTTTTGCTGACTGTGCTACATGGTACAGTGCTGTAGGTTTATGTGCTGTTATACATTACAGTGCTGCATGTAAGAGCTATGCAAATAAAAGCAAAGTCATCAAGTTGGAGTTTCCTTTGACCATTGCTTTGTTCTGAATATTGTAATGTACATACTAAATACAGTTCCTCATTTAGCAGCCAATTCGTCTAATTATCTAATGGCAGGAATATAACTCAGCCATTAAATGAGGAACATCTGTACTGCTTTTACTAAAAATATGTAATGTAATGAACTTATTGGATTATTGAACTATTTTGACTATTTTCTCTCTGGAACGTAGACTCTACAGAGTGGAAAAGATAGAAAACAGTCATAAAACAAAATTGCCAACGTTTTCACAGCTTATTATATTTTGTCATGGTCAAATCAGGATTTCATTCATGTTTATCATTTCCACTCAGAAGATTTAGATATGATCTTACATAACAAGCAAAATTTAGTCATGATATTTATCTGCTTATGTGTGTTCTCTCATCATTCAGTGCAGAGGCATTCTTTCCTAGGAATTATCTTTCTGGATCAAAGCAAATTGCTGATATTATAGTTGTGGTCCCAGGACTCGAGCATGAGAAAAAATAACTGTGACACTACAGTATATTCCACCACATGCCACAGCCTAACCATGAATCAAAAAAAGCAAAAATAGCCACTTATGATAAATACAAATCAAAAGTGATAACTATTTTTTTGCCCTAATTTCCATGGAAAGATAATTTGTGTGTTTTTGCTCACTGGGTTGTCACAGAAACAATTTCATGTTAACAATATACAGATTCTTGAAGTAAAGGAGTTCTCTTAGAGTTATCTAAGAGAAGGTAAGTGCTATTTATGCCCTAGGTTGTGTGTGCATGTAATCTTCTGGCTTCTGGAAAGTTGTGTGGTTTAGATTCATGTGTTTGAGGCTACTGAAGTCCTTCAGCAGGTTATAGCTACCAATTAAACACATATTTCTTACAAAAAAATCAATTATCTCTTCACTTTATTGTTTCTAACTCTTTGAATTAATAATACTGAACTGTATTAAACTTCAAGAACATAGGCTACTAAGACTTTGGAATTAGAAAAATTTTAGCTTGCTTTACATAATACAAACTTTAGAATGAAAAAAAATACCTAAAATTTTATACAGCTGTACAACTTCCTAGAGATGGCAAAGACATCAGAAAACTTTTACAACCTAATGTGTTGATGAATTTACACACCTTGGTTTTTAAAATATATTTTATTCTTCTTGGCAGTTCTTTTTTCTGATTTTATCTAAAATAAGACTTCTGTTGGAGTAGTAAGTTGATAAATTTAGGCTGAAGCTCTTGGGAGTGAGAATTGCCAATTTGATATAGCACTACACAGAATGAGGCCTTGTGAGTTCACAATCTGTTTTTAATAAGGTCTATGGTGTGAAAAACATTAAATAGGCTATCGTGGATCTGCTCCATGGTTAAGAACTAATAGCACAAAGAAGAGATGAAGAAAAATCAAAGAAATTTTGAAGAAGAACAAGATGAAGTTTCTCCAGCTCACTATGCATCAATACTTGTTGTGAAGTTACAGTACTTAGGAGAGTTTTCAATGCAAAGACAATGTAAACACAATAGAACTCTCATAGAGGCCAATGAACTGATGTATGATGGCCTGTACACTAAAATGATAACTTATCCCACCGGGAGAAAGGGAAGAATAAACACATTAAGCTCTACCTCCACACGGTACAGAAAATCAAGTTCAAGTGGTTTAAAGTCTGAAAGGTGAAAAACTAAAATTATGAAGCTTTTAGAATACAACACAGAAAAACATAGTGAGAACCTTAGGGTGGTAAAGATTTTCTTAAACTAAATACAAAACATATGAAGAAAAGTATTGATGAAGTTGACTACTAAATTGTAGTTTCTTTTCATAAAAATACACTAAAGAGTAAAAATATGAGACACAACTGATAAAGGATTTGAATCAAGAATACCCTAATAGACATACACACACACACACACACACACACACACACACACAAATCAAGAAAGCCTAATTAAAAATGAGTAAAATATTTAAGTAAGCAATTCATATTGGAAATGTGCATGGAAAATAAACCTCCTAAAGGGTGCTCAACCACGTAAGTGTACAAGAAAATATGAATTGAAATGATGATAAAGATATCATTCTCTACCCTTCAAACTGTATAACACGAAAATATCTGATAAAACCTAGCATTGCCAGGATATGGATCAAGGAAAATATGATTAAATTAATACTTCTTTTTAACTGATAAATACAAACTGGTTCATATTTATGGGATACCGTATAAAATTTCCACTCATGTATACATAGTATAATGTTCAAGATAAACCTACGTATTCCATCAAATATACGTCATTTCTTTATGCTAAAACATTTAAAATCCTTTCTTCCAGCTACATTATCACTATCTAGAGTCACCCTATGGTGCAATAGCACACCAGAACTTCTCACAAGTATGGAACTATAACTCTGTACCCACTGATCAGCTTCTCCCTGCCCTTTCTCCTCACTTCCTGCAGCCTCTGATGAGCATTGCTCTACCCCCAACTTCTAGGCCATCAACCACATAAAGCTCACAAGTGCTACATGTAAACTGTTGAACCACTAAATACTGAATGCATTATACTTTACAATCCAGAATTTCACTCCTGGTTGGTATATAAGCTAGAAAAATTATTATATGCATATGTGAAAAGACACAACAAACATGTTCATAACAGTATTACTTATAATAGCAAAAACTGTCATTAGAATGTGGATATGATAGATTCCTAAAATGAACTATCATCCAGCAGTAGCATTTAGGAAATAATGGTGACAGTGACACACATCAAGATAAATCATCTTTACAAACGCAATGTTGAGTTATTAAAACTCAAACGCAAGTTACAACAGGATATATATCGTATTATATTATTTATGTAAGGGTTAAGGATGTGAAGTGCTATGCACAAATATCATTAGCCGCAAAACTGGGCAATGTTTATGAATATACAAAGAAAATTTATGAATGAGGTTACAAGGCCAAGGAGGTGGAAAAATAGGACAGAAGGTTTCAATCATATCTACAATGCTTTCCTTCTTAAAGTCTGTAGTGGGTACATCACTGCCCATTGTATTTGTTGCATATATATCTTAAGTGTGCAAATTAATATTTAAAAGTCAAAAATTAATAATCCAAAGGAACTAAAATTCATAATAAGAGCATTCTCTTTTGCTAACATAAATTGTTAATCTAAGAGGACAATTTCGCAGTAAAGGCCATCTAACAAATACATTTGAAGAAAAATCTTAATGACCTATCACCATTTCCTATTCAAAACTTGTCCCTCGTTTGCAAAAGCCAACCACAACAAAGTAGCACTCTCTGCTCTTAGGGTACTCTTTGCCACAGACCCTGCCCTCCCCAGCTCTATCAGCTCTGAGCTTTTTAAGAGTCCTGTCTCCTACATCAAAATTTAACAAAGTTTTCTGTTTTCTTCAATTAGCAACATCCAATTAAGCTCATCATATTAACAGATCTTAAAGCTGAAAATATCATCATTTCCTCAAGTAGTTTTATTTTAGTCAGGAATTGTCAAAGAGTTTATCTTATAAGACAAGGATGACATTTCAGTCACCCACATAAAAATATTAGGAAAATAGTTGGCACTTGATTGTTTAATATCACCAGGTCTTTTTATTTTCAAATAAGGTTAGTCCTGCTTATGCTAGGAACAGATTGCCATTTCAAAGGTTTTAGTATTGTGAATCAGAACATGTTTAACAATTTGCAAAATTTTAGCTTTAATATCTGACCATTTACAGACAGTGTGAAAAGCTAGTCTGCTAAACTACCTGGATCCAATTGTTTTAAGTTGTTATGGTTTCTGGTGTTGGGTCTCTGCATGAACAACTCACCAAAGATATTTAGCATTCATCTTTCTCCAATTTTCAGACAGTCATCTGCATTTTCAGAGGGTTGATGACAGGGCAATGTGAAGTTTAAAGACAGCATCTACATTTGCATTTCAATAGTTTTGTAATTCCATGAAGCCTCTGAAATGGCTTCAATATGCCTCATTGTTTAAGTAGTGAAGGTGGCCAAATAGTATTCTTCAAGATTCATAAATCTTAGGGAAAAAAATTGAGCCATTGTATCCAAAGCCTATTGTAAAGAGAATCTCTCTCTCTCTCTCTCTCTCTCTCATGTTTTCATGGTGAAAACCCTTTATCCATTTTGATCTTTATAAAATCAAGATTGTAAGATAAGATAAAGGAGAATAGAGGACATATGGTTTTAAACTATGTTTTGACATCACCATCAATTCTTAGTTTGGAGCCCCCAAAACACTCCATCTTCCCACTGGAAAGAAAAAAATTTGCTTTTTCTTGG
Source organism: Heterocephalus glaber (assembly GCF_053883595.1). Classification (NCBI taxonomy): domain Eukaryota; kingdom Metazoa; phylum Chordata; class Mammalia; order Rodentia; family Bathyergidae; genus Heterocephalus; species Heterocephalus glaber. The sequence goes on from NW_028258236.1 coordinate 9,013, forward strand.
GAAAACAATTCCACTTAGCATAGGTCACTTTAGCAGATGTGTTGACTGTTTGAAAGGACCTGCAGTTAACATAACTGGCTGTGATTTTGATAGAAAAAGTCTTGTGAAATATTTTGGTTCGAGGGAATGAATCCTGGAGTTATAATTAAAAATTCTGAGTTCAAGTACAGGGCAACTGAGTACTGTTTTGAGATAATCCCTTCTAACAAGTGTGGTTCCACCAGAGAGATTTAGGAAGGGGATTAAATGAAATGATGTATGTGAAAATTGGGTGTAAATTGTACTCCAAACAACTGGAAACCCATGTAAGTTTGCTTTAACTAGATAATTGTGTCCAATTCTTTTCATCAGGTTTCAATCGGTACGTAAAATTTTTAATGCCACCCCATCTAGCTGGGACTTTGAGATGCGACAAGATGTTCAGGAAGACAACACTGTGGGTGAAAAATAAATAGAACTCAACCAAGGTCAATTTATTTATTTATTTATTTATTTTTGGTACCTGGGATCGAACTCTGGTCCTTGCACTTGCGCAGCAGGCAGCCAAACCAGTGAGCTAAATTCTGGCCCAAGGTCAATTTATTTTTTAAAAAGTTCTTTTAACATTTTTTCCCATTTCTTTGTCATTTTCATAACCTGTATCATGGTGTTTTGTAAGACTTGAAAGAAAGTAATCAGGCTCTCTTAAACATATCCTCACTTCTCTTCCCTCCTATGTACAAATGACACCAAGCCCTGGGAAGTTGTCCTTCAAAGTGGGCCAGATAAAGCAGATAATCACTCTTTCCAAGTTCTCCCCAGACAGGTCTCAGCCTCCAAAGTCTCTTCCTCGCCAATCCCCGGCAGCCAGGAGAAAGGATTCTTATCTTTGAAGACAAGGATTTAATATTCCAATGCAGGAATACAAGGAAGGGCTTCCATACATTTCAGACAATCCCACCACATCATTGGCAATTAGAGAATGGAAGGCAGGATTCTTCAGCGAAAAGGAGAAAGGAGGAGGAGGAAGAGAAAGAGGAGGAAGAGGACTGGGGGGGGCACTCATATTCCACAAAAGAATGATTGCATGATAATAAATCCATTTTACTTTTCAAGGATGGAATTCATCGGATCTGCAAGTCTAAATATAGTACAAGCGTCATCGATGTGGTTTTTAACACTGCTGGTGTGAGAGTTCCAGGGAGTGTGTACGAAGAGAGTGTGCCTTTCTGTGAAGGAGTGTGCGTGTGAGTGAGTGTGAGTGAGAGTGTTCAGGGCTGCAGGCGGGCGGTGAGGGAGGAAGGGAAGTTGGGAAACCCCTGGCTGCTCGCTCACTCCCAGAGCAGCAGGATTCTGGGGTCCCTCCTTGACCCTAGAATAGGAAGGGGAAGGGGACGGGGAGCCAGGACAGGGAGTCCGCGGCAACTGACTGGAGGCCCGCGCACCCGCAGGCGGAGACCTCTCCCCTCGGCGCCGCCCGACGACCTGCCCCGGGAGGGCAGGCGGGGGAGGCAACCCCGAGCAGGCGCTCCCGGCCGCCTCGCGCTCTGCGGAGGTAGCAGGAGCGGCAGCCGGCGGGTGGCGAGCGCGGCGTCCACCCCGCGCTCTGTGGACCGGAAGGCCCTCGCAGTCTGAAGGAGCCAAGCAGCGGTCAGAGGGGCCGGCGAGCGGGTCCCCAGGCGGCGGGGCTGGGGCCGCGGTGCCCGGCGCCCAGCCCTCTCCGTCTCCTTGACGTTCCTCACGCTTCGAAGCGGCTGCAGCCGGTGTCGTGAGAAGAGGGTGGGAGGAGAGCGGGGCTGGAGGCCGGAGCGCGCCTCCTCGCTGCCGGAGCTGCCGCGCCCAGGACGACCCCGTTCGGGCCAGCCTCGGGCCGGGAGCCACGCACGCCAGCGCCCGGCAGCCATGCTCGCCGGCGAGACCCACTCTGCTCGGGTCCCCGGGATCTCCGCCCACACCCGCGCCTCGGAGCGGAGAGCTCCGCTCGCCCTTCCTGCTCGCGCTCCTCCGCCCGGGATTCGGTGTGTGTGGAGCCTCCCGGGGGCGGGGGCCGAGCCAGGCCGCCGCCCGGGCTGCGTTCGCAGGGCAGGCACAGGCCGGAAGGGGACGCGCCCGCCCCGGCGGCCACCTGAGGGGCGCGGGCGACAGAGTGGTCTAGCGCGGCACCGGCTCGGAATCCCCGCTCCCGCGCGCCCACACCCGCCGGGACCCGCGCGCCCGCTCCACTGCGGATCCCCGGCACTTCCTGGAACAGCCTCGGCCCCTGCACGGCGCACACTCTCCGGAACCTCCTGGGCAGCCTCTCAGGCCGGCGAAGTGAGTAGGGCGCCCGCAGAGGCGGTGGCGGGTGGCAGGCTGCGAGGCATCTGGAAACGGGGTGCTAGCGGGGCGCGTAGAGGGGAGCACCGAGTGGCTGGCTGGCTGGCTGGCGAGAGACCCTGAGGGATTCATCACACACTGCGAAAAGGAAAGGTAAAATGCGAGTGCTGTGCGCTGATGCTAAGACCAAGGGTCCAGCCAAGGTTAGGCCTTGTAGCGCTCTTACTGGGGGTGGGGTGGGGTGTCCCTGGTCATCTTTTTCACGGAGACCTGTGCAGGATGCGGCGCGTGTTGGCTGGACACACGCGGTCACACACACACACACACACACACACACACACACACAAACACATACTTGTGGCAGGTCGCAATTGTCCCTTATCTAGGAAGGTGTTGTATTACTGTCTTAATATTTCTTTGCGGAAAATGCCGGTAGATGGTTTTGATGGCATTTGGGGATTGAAAGGAAAAGGTGGAGTTCAGGGAACGAAGGGGGCCCAGAGCATGCCAGACTGGAGGACAGAAAGAAGTGGGGTGCAGTGGTGAAATGTGGCTCTGGAGTCAGAGAGAAAGACGCCTCCCTCTCCCGAGCCTGGCGACTCCCCCCCCACATTTCCTTCGTGTTCCACGGGAAGCTGGCGGACCTGCACTGTTCCCGATCCAGCCGGGCCCTTTTGCGTCCTCCTCTCCTGTCCTTAGGGGTGCAGGACGTGTTTCAGATCCTACGTGGGGAGAGGGAGGGAAACCCTGTAGGACTGGGGCAGCCATGGCACCCAGGCTCTGGAATCTCAGATTGGGCACCAGAGTCTCTAGTCTGACTGTGTTTTAGAGTCGGGAATGGGGACTTGGGCTGGGCTGGGCTGGGCTGGGCTGGGGCGCACAGATTGTCTTTAGGAATAGCGTGACTTCATGGTAATGGAGATGGTTGCAAATCTGCTTCATTACACTACTTCTGGGCACAGGGCTGAATAAAAGACCTGCCTCTGCCCTCTCCTGGCTCTCTCTCCTCACTGTCCCCTCCCCAACCGAGTCACAAAGCCCTGGGGTTGGGCTGCAGGGCGCAGCGCTGGGAGAAGGGAAGGGGTCACTTTCACAACTCCTGGGAATCAGCTTAGGAGAGGAGCCATCTGCGACTCCCACGTTCCTGTCAAGTTCTCTTATGCAAGGCGGGAGGGGTGGGTGGAGTCCGTGAGACAGGGCCCTCCACCTGCTCTCTTTGGTCACTTTCCCAAGGCACTCTCAAGGCCTGGAATTTGCCTGCATGGTAACTGGGTCAGCAGGTAGCTCTCCATACCATGCCTGTGTATGCTGAGATGTGGCTCTCGTGATGGAGGCAAAGCTATTTGTATCTGAGCGTGGTTTAACCTGGGCAGAATTTCTAAGCACAATAGAGATTTTATAGCGTGGGCCAGCAGAGTGCATTCCAGGAAAGCAGGACACGTGATCCCTCCTATGGGCGAGATACAGTGTTAGGAACTCGATTTTCTTTGTTCCAGGCTGAGCCTCTGGATGCTCAGCATCCCTGTTGCTGAAGTCATCCTTTCAAGGAAATATGATGATGATGACAATGATGGTGATGATGGTGATGGTGATGATAATGATGATGATAATGATATTGATCAGAGGCCAGAAGAGAGGAGAGAGAGCACAGGTAGATAGTTGTGTGTGAAACTCTTGAAACTTCCTGTGACATTTCCTTTTAAATACCCACCCTGTATCTCCAGCCCTCGCCCCAGTAGGCCCCCTGTCTTTAAATGAGGCACTCCCTTTGGGAGGTGGTGGAAAAGTTCTCCAGCTCCTGCACACATGGGTTTTCCAGCTCTAAGAACCTGCTGTCATTGGCAACAGATCCTGCCACCTCCCCAGTCCAATGGCAGGCTTTAATTCAAGCATTCTGCAGCTGACTTGTTGGAGATCTTTCTGCAAAGGACTGTAAAGCAGTCCTGTCCCTGATTCTTGGAAATCTCTGATCACACCAGGGGACATGGGAGAAAGTAGAGAACCAGGGATTATTTTATTTTCCCCTAAGAGTCATAGGACTGACGTGCACGTATGTGCATCAGGTATGTGCTTAGCAGGGTCTACAGGTGGAGTCCCTGAGGTGTCTCAGGCCTGTAGAAGGCTCTGCGATCTGATCATTTATTAATTTAGTGAAAGTACAACTTGACCTCCACCCAACACTTAACTAGAGTTATGTGGCTTGGAGATTGCCTGTTTCATTTTGACTTCCTGTTTTACAAGCCATATTTTTTTGTATTAAATTCTTTTATTGGTACATTGTAGGTATACAACACAATTACATTTCTCATTGGGAATTGTACCTTTATATAATGCATCTTGGTTCTTATTTTTTCCCCATTCCTAGCCCTCCCTTCACGCCCTCCACCCTTCCCTATTTACAAAGACTTTATTTCCATTTTTTCCATTTCTCATCATTTTTTCCTTTGCCTTCTTTCCTTTCCCCTGTGCCTCCCACTACCCCTACCCCTTTGGACCTTTTCTTCCTATTTTACATTATTGATTATTCATTCTAATCATCGGTACATTTTAGGTATACAATATAATGACATTCATCATTAGAAATTTGCACCTTTACATAGTCTCTTTGGTTCTTGTTTTTCACCCTTGCCCAGCCCTCCCTTCAACCCCTCCAGCCCTCCCTATTTACAAAAATTTTGTTCCTATTTTTCCATTCTCTCATATTAATCCCATCCCCTTCTATCCTTTCCCTTAGCCCTCCCACTTCCTTCCCCTTTGCCCCTTTTCTTCCTATTTCACATGACCTATTATACATTTAGTCCTTATTTACACTTTCAGTTTCTCACACCAGAGAAACTATTTGGTATTTACACATCTGTATCCTATTTATTTCACTTAAGAGTATTGCCTCAATGTGCACCCACTTAGCTATAAATGTCTCTAATTTCTCATTTTTTATGGCTGAGTAGTACTCCATTTTATAAAAAAACCACATTTTCTTTATCCAGTCTCCAGTTGATGGGCATTTGGGCTGTTTCCAAGTTTTAGCTATTACAAACTGTGCTGCTATGAACATGGGTGCACATATATCACTGTGGTATGATTCTTTTAATTCTTTGGGGAAGATCCCCAGCAGTGGAATAGTGGGGTCAAATGGGATTTCCAGTCCTAGTTCTTTGAGGTATCTCCATACTGATTTCCACAGTGGTTGCACCAGTCTACACTCCCACCAGCAGTGGAGCAGGGTTCCTCTTTCCCCACAGCCCCGCCAGCATTTGTTATTGGTTGATTTCATGATAGCAGCCATTCTTTCTGGAGTGAAGTGGAATCTCAGCGTTGTTTTTATTTACATCTCTAGAATGACCAGTGATGTTGAACATTTTTTCATGTATTTATTTGGTATTTCTACTTCCTTGTCTCAGAAATGTCTGTTCATTTCAGATGCCCATTTTTGGATTGGGTCTTTAAATTTGGGAGATCTGATCTTTTTAAGTTCTTTATAGATTCGAGATAGTAGACCTTTGTCTGAGGAAGAGCAGGTGAAGATTTTTTTCCCACATTGTGGATTGTCTCTTCACACTGCTGGTGGTTTCTCTTGCTGTGCAGAAGCCTTTCAATAAGAAGAGATCCCATTTGTTGATTGTTTGTGCTAGTTCATGGGCAACTGAGGTTTTGTTCATAAAATCTTTTCCTACACCAATGTCTTCAAGGGTTCTACGTAACCTCTGTTCCAACTGGTTCAGAGTTTCTATTTTAATATTTAGATCTTTAATCCATTTTAATTTTAGTGTAGTGCATGGTGAGAGATACAGGTCTAGTTTTAATCTTTGGCAAGTTGAAGCCCAATTTTTCCAGCACCATTTATTAAAGAGGCTATCTTTCCTCCAGTGCGGTGTTTGGCTCCTTTGTCGAAAATGAGATGGCTGAGTGTGTCTGGCCTTGTTTCTGCATCTTCTAATCTGTTCCACTGGTCCTCAAGCCTGTTCCTTTGCCAGTACCATGCTGTTTTTATCACAGTAGCTTTGTAGTAGAGTTGCAGATTGGGGATTGTGATACCCCCTGCCATGTCTCTGTTACCTAGAATTGCTTTGGCTATTCTGGGTCTCTTATTCCACATGAATTTTTGGATTGTTTTCTTGAGGTCTATGAAGTATGCTGCTGGGATCTCAATTGGAATTGCATTAAATCTATATAGGAGTTTTGGAAATATGGCCATTTTCACTATATTGATCCTTCCTACCCAGGAGCAGGGGATGTCTGTCCATTTTCTGGTATCATCTTCAATCTCTCTTTTCAGAGTGCCATAGTTTTCAGAGAAGAGGTCCTTGATTTATTTCATCAGGATGATTCCTAGGTATTTCAGTTTTTTGGATGCTATTGTGAAAGGAATTATTTGCGCTATTTCTCTCTTAGTGAGTCTGTCATTGGTGTAGAGGAAAGCTATTGATTTTTGTGTGTTGACCTTGTAACCAGCTACTTGACTGAATTTGGTTATTAAGTCTAGAAGACTTTTGGTGGAGTTCTTGGGGTCTTTTATATAGAGTATCATGTCATCTGCAAATAATGAAAATTTGACTTCTGCATTACCTATCTTTATTCCTTTTATTTCTTTCTCTTGTCTAATTGCTGTGGCTAATGTTTCCAGAACTATATTGAACAAGAGTGGTGATAGTGGACATCCTTGTCTTGTTCCGGATTTGAGTGTGAAGGATTTCAGTTTTTGACCATTTAGTATGATATTGGCTGTTGGTTTTTCATAGATGGCGTCTATCAGTTTGAGGTAGAGACCATCTATTCCAATTTCTTGTAGGGTTTTTATCATAAATGCATGTTGGATTTTTTCAAATGCTTTTTCTGCATCTGTGGAGACAATCATATGGTTTTTGTCCTTGGCTCTATTGATATAGTGTATTACATTAATTGATTTTTGTATATTGAACCATCCCTTCATCCCTGGGATGAATCCCACTTGATCAGGGTGTATGATCTTCTTGATGATCTTCTGCACTCTGTTTGCCAGTGTCTTATTAAGGATTTTTTGCATCTATGTTTATTAGTGAGATTGGCCTATAGTTCCCTTTTTCAGTTAGGTCTTTCTCTGCTTTGGGGATCAAGGTGATGCTTGCTTCCAGGAATGAATTTGGGAGTATTGCTTCCCTTTCAATTTCATTGAAGAGTTTAAACAGTAGCAGCAGCAGTTCCTCTCTAAATGTCTTGTAGAATTCAGCAGTGAAGCCATCAGGGCTCAGGCTTTTCTTAGGTGATAAGTTTTTAATTACGTTTTCAATTTCACTGGTTGATATTGGGTTGTTCAGAATTTTTAGGTCTTCTTCATTCAACTTTGGTAATTCATATGTATCTAGGAATCTGTCCATTTCTTCTGTGTTGTCCATCTTATTGGCGTATAGGTTCTGGAAGTAGGTATTGATGATCCTCTGGATTTCTGCTGGGTCTGTTGCAGTTTCACCCTTTTCATTCCTAATTGCATGGATTTGGGTCTTTTCTTTCCTTTTTCCGACAAGGTTGACTAAAGGTTTATCAGTTTTGTTGATTCTTTCAAAGAACCAACTCTTGGCTTCATTGATTTTTTGTATCATTCTCTTAGTCTGCATTGCATTGATGTCTCCTCTGATCTTTATAATTTCTCCCCTTGTATGAGCTTTGGGGTTGTCTTGCTCTTCTTTTTCTAGAAGCTTGAGGTTCAGCATCAGGTTGTTTAATTGGGCTTGTTCTGTTTTCCTAATATGCGTATTCACTGGTATGAATTTCCCTCATAAGACTGCTTTCATTGTGTCCCATAGATTCCTATATGTTATATTGTCATTGTCATTTAATTGAAGGAACAGTCTTTCTTCTTTAATTTACTCTGTGACCCATTGGTTATTCAGAAGTGTGTTGTTCAATTTCCACGTGTTTATGAAGTTTTTTGAGTTTCTTTTGCTATGGATTTCCAATTTCATCGCACTGTGGTCTGATAATATACAGGGGATAACTTCAATTCCTTTGCACTTACTTAAACATGTTCTATGTGTGAGTACATGGTCTATTTTTGAGAATGACCGATGTGCAGCTGAGAAGAATGTTTATTCTGATTTTGTGGAGTGGAAGACTCTGTGAACATCTGTTAAGTTCATTTGTTCAACAGTTTAATTGAGTTCTAGAATTTCATTATTTATTTTTAGTCTAGTTGATCTATCTATTTGTGACAGTGGGGTGTTGAAGTCCCCCACTACAATTGTATTAGGGCATATGTGACTTTTCATGTCCATTTGTTTTATATAGTTGGGTGCACTAGTGTTTGGTGCATAGATATTTATGATTGTCATCTCTTCCTCTTGGATTCTTCCCTTTACAAGGGTGTAGTGTCCTTCTTCATCTCTCTTAATCAGTGTCGGTTTGAAATCTACTTGATCTGCAGAGAAGATAGCTACTCCTATTTTTTTTTTGGGTTCCTGTCACATGCAGTATTGTTTTCCACCCTTTAACTTTCAGTCTATGAGTTTCCTTTTGAATTAAGTGTGTTTCTTGTATGCAGCATATTGTTCGATTTTGCTTCTTGACCCATTCTGCCAGTCTATTTCTTTTGATTGGTGAATAGAGACCATTAACATTGATGGTTATAACTGAAACGTATTGACTTGTCATTGCCATGACTTTTTCTTTTTGTTGGGTTCTCCCGGTTTACATTTAATTTCTTTTCATGCCAGATGGGTTCATTCTGCTTTGCTTCTTGGGGTTGTGATCCTCAATGTCTGTTCCTAGGATATTGTGTAAAATTCTTTGGAGTGCTGGTTTGGTATTCACGAAGTTGCTAAGGTGCTCTTTGTCATGAAAGTATCTTGTTTCTCCATCCATTTTGAAAGATAGTTTTGCAGGGTACATCAATCTGGCTTGGAGGCTGTTTTCTTTTAGGGCTTGGAATATGTCACTCCAAGCTCTTCTTGCCTTGATGGTTTGTGTTGAGAAGTCTGCTGTGATTCTGATGGGCTTTCCTTTTTATGTGACTTGTTTATTTTCTCTGACTGCTTGTAGAACTTTGTTCTTCTGTTGTGTTTCTGGAATCTTAACAATTATATGCCTATGTGTAGATTTTTTTTTGATCAAGGCTATTTGGAGTCCTGTATGCCTCACTTATCTGTATGTCAAGCTCTTTTCCCCTGCTTGGGAAGTTTTCTGACATTATTTCTGTGAAGAGATTTTTTTTTATGTCATCTCCACTCTCTCCTGTTTCTTCATTGAGCCCAATCAGTCTTATGTTATTCTTCTTTGCATCATCTAGCAGCTGCTGGATTGATCTCTCATGTTCCCTTCTAATTTTGAAGCCATTTTTCTTTTCCTGGTCACTAATTGCAATCTTATCTTTTATATCTGAAATTCTGTCCTTACATTGGCTCATTCTGCTGTGTAGACTTTCAGTGGAGTTTTTCATGTCCTGGAAATCTATTTGCATCTGTTTTTGAGCTCCATTTGTTTCTTTTTTTCTTTTGTATTAAATTCTTTTATTGGTACATTGTAGGTATACAACACAATTACATTTCTCATTGGGAATTATACCTTTATATAATGCATCTTGGTTCTCATTTTTTCCCCATCCCTAGCCCTCCCTTCATGCGCTCCACCCTTCCCTATTTACAAAGACTTTATTTCCATTTTTTCCATTTCTCATCATTTTTTTCTTTCCCTTCTTTCCTTTCCCCTGTGCCTCCCACTACTCTACCACTTTGGACCTTTTATTCCTATTATACATTATTGATTATTCATTCTAATAATTGGTACACTTTAGGTATACAATATAATGACATTCATCATTGGAAATTTGCACCTTTACATAGTCTCTCTTGGTTCTTGTTTTTCACCTTTGCCCAGCCCTCCCTTCAACCCCTCCAGCCCTCCCTATTTACAAAAATTTTGTTCCTATTTTTCCATTTTCTCATATTAATCCCATTCCCTTCTATCCTCTCCCTTAGCCCTCCCACTTCCTTCCCCTTTGCCCCTTTTCTTCCTATTTCACATGACCTATTATACATCTATTCCTCATTTACACTTTCAGTTTCTCACACCGGAGAAACTATTCGGTATTAACACATTTGTGTCCTATTTATTTCACTTAAGAGTATTGCCTCAATGTGCATCCACTTAGCTATAAATGTCTCTAATTTCTCATTTTTATGGCTGAGTAGTACTCCATTTTATAAAAAACCCACATTTTCTTTATCCAGTCTCCAGTTGATGGGCATTTGGGCTGTTTCCAAGTTTTAGCTATTACAAACTGCACTGCTATGAACAATACAACATATCAGAATCTATGGGACACAATGAAAGCAGTCTTATGAGGGAAATTCATACCAGTGAATACGCATATTAGGAAAACAGAATTAGCCCAATTAAACAACCTGATGCTGGACCTCAGGCTTCTAGATAAAGAAGAGCAGGACAAACCCAAAGCTCATACAAGGGAAGAAATTATAAAGATCAGAGGAGAAATCAATGCAATGGAGACTAAGAAAATGATACAAAAGATCAATGAAGCCAAGAATTGGTTCTTTGAAAGAATCAACAAAATTGATAAACCTTTAGTCAACCTTGTCGCAAAAAGGAAAGAAAAGGCCCAAATCCATGGAATTAGGAATGAAAAGGGTGAAACTACAACAGACCCAGCAGAAATCCAGATGATCTTCAATACCTACTTCCAGAACCTATACACCAATAAGATGGACAACACAGAAGAAATGGACAGATTCCTAGATACATATGAATTACCAAAGTTGAATGAAGAAGACCTAAATATTCTGAACAACCCAATATCAACCAGTTAAATTGAAAACGTAATTAAAATCTTATCACCTAAGAAAAGCCTGAGCCCTGATGGCTTCACTGCTGAATTCTACAAGACATTTAGAGAGGAACTGCTGCCACTACTGTTTAAACTCTTCAATGAAATTGAAAGGGAAGCAATACTCCCAAATTCATTCCTGGAAGCAAGCATTACCTTGATCCCCAAAGCAGAAAAAGACCCAACTGAAAAGGAGAACTATAGGCCAATCTCACTAATGAACATAGATGCAAAAGTCCTTAATAAGAGCCTGGCAAACAGAATGCAGAAGATCATCAAGAAGATCATACACCCTGATCAAGTGGCTTTCATCCCAGGGATGCAGGGATGATTCAATATATGAAAATCAATTAATGTAATACACTGTATCAATAGAGCCAAGGACAGAAACCATATGATTGTCTCCACAGATGCAGAAAAAGCATTTGACAAAATCCAACATGCATTTATGATAAAAACCCTATAAAAATTGGAATAGATGGTCTCTACCTCAAACTGATAGAAGCCATCTATGAAAAACAACAGCCAATATACTAAATGGTCAAAAACTGAAATCCCGCACACTCAAATCCGGAACAAGACAAGGATGTCCACTATCACCACTCTTGTTCAATACAGTTGTGGAAACATTAGCCACGGCAAGTAGACAAGAGAAAGAAATAAAAGGAATAAAGATAGGAAATGAAGAAGTCAAATTGTCATTATTTGCAGATGACATGATACTCTGTATAGAAGACCCCAAGAACTCCACCAAAAGTCTTCTAGACTTAATAACCAAATTCAGTCAAATAGCTGGTTACAAGATCAATGCACAAAAATCAATAGCTTTTCTCTACATGAATGACTGACTCACTGAGAGAGAAATAGGGCAAATAATTCCTTTCACATTTGTTTCTTATGTTGGGATAGCATCATGTTCCTGAGCTTCTCTCTAGATTTATTAATCATGTCCTGCACTAGGGGCACAATCTCTCCTGTTATGTGAGAAATTATTTCTGATTTCATTTTTTCCAGATCCCCCTTTGTTGCCAGTTCAGTGGGTCCAGGTGGTTGAGTATCAGAGTGTTCCATCTCGTTTCCCTTTTGGGTTGCTGTAGGTGATCTGGAAGTCTGGTTTTAAGACGTATTTATGTGTTCTCTCATTTCAACTGGGGCAGGGGGCTGTTAGCACCTGCACAGATTACCTCCTCTGATCTGGGAGAGTTGGGACAGGGGCCAGGAGCAGCATTAGGGATGGTGACCCAAAAGCCCTTTCCTGTGGCCTGGCAGCAGCGGAAGGGATGGTGGCCAGGAAGTCCCTTCCTCAGGACCAGGAGCAGTGAGATGGCTGCTCAGAAGCCCCTACCTATGGGCCAGGAGAGTTGGGAGCGATTGTGGCCCAGAAGCCCCTTCCTCTGGGCCAGGAGCAGTGCGAGGGATGGTGACCAGGAAGCCCCTTCCTCTGGACCAGGAGGAGTGGGACTGCGGCTCAGAGTCCCCTACCTCCGGGCTGGGAGCAGTGGGACTCAGTACCTTGGTCTGTTGGTCTGTCCTCTGCGTCTTTGTAGTGTGGAACCAGGTGGCTGCCTGTCTGCAGTGGGGTGATTTGGCATCTTCTGCGTGACTCCGGACCTCAGTAGGGTGTGGGCATACCTGCCTGTGTGCAGCGGGGTGATTCTGTGTCTTCCAGGCGACTCAGGACCTCGGTAGGGTGTGCACCAAATTTTTCATTTTTCATTCAAAAGGAATATATGACTGAATGTTTCCATTTCTTATATAATATTAAATTTGAACTTTGAAAATTCATTGAGAACATTTTCACTCTAGATTTATTGATACTTAAGGAGTTTAAAAATATAGAACAGTATCTTAAACCATTTCTAAAGGTGATATTTTATCCTTTTAAAAAATTAATTTTGTTTATTGGTACATGAAAAGAAACAAAATACCTATAAATGAAATCCTACCAGAATCATAGCAGACTTCTCAGTACAGACTTTCAAGAAAAGGAGAGGCTGGAGAGAAATAGTCCAAGCCCTAAAATAAAACAACTTGCACCCAAGATTGAGGTTTCCTGCAAATTTATCATTCAAAATTAATAAAGAAATGAGATACACTCATAAGAAAGAACAACTGAAGAAATTTATGACCACCAAACCAGCTCTCTACAAAACTGTGAAGGATATTTTAGAAAGCAATAACAAACACTACAATTCCAAGAAGAGTAATGGAATGAATCTACCCGGCAAGGTGAGCAATTAAATAGAGAGTAAAGACAGGGAACCAGCAGCAGGAAAACAATATAGCAATGAGAAATCAATGCATATCAGTTATAACCATCAATGTAAATGGTCTCAATTCATCCTTTTGGGCCTTTTAAGGCTGATATTGTTCAGCTCTCTGAATGAATCCCAGAGCCTTGCATGGGCTCAGCAAGAAATCTAGCACTGAACTACTTCACATAGTCCACAGGACTGCCGATTTTGATGAGAATCTTTGTTGGAAACCTTGTATTATTATTGAACTAGTCACTTTCTGCTGCCTGGGACAGATACCCACAACACAAAAGAGGGGAGGATTCATAATTTCCAGTGAATTCAATCCAAACTCAGTAGGCTTCAAACATGACAGTTCTGGTGGAAGGCCAGGGTGGACTATGCTGATCCTATGGCAGCAGGAAAGTAGGGGTTGAAGGAAGGAGCAGGGCACACAAAGACCCTGTCCAGAGATTGCCCCAGTGATGCACTTGTTCTGACCACGGTAAACTCCTAACAGCACATTCAGCTCTGAGGTCATTAATGGGTGACTCCATTGAAGAGTGGAATGCCCAATGATCTAATCATTTTCCACACAATTGACACTGGGGAAAATTTTTACTGAAATTCACAGCCATTGGGTTTTTCCTCATAATACCAAATACCTTATAGAATATTAAAATTGTATAAGACAACAGAGAAAAGTAATCTTGATATATGATATGTTGAACCATCTTGGATAATAAATTTGCATGAAGAATACATAATAACTCTAATAAGTTATATCTATATATTGCCAAAAACATGTCTATGACTTAGTTGGATAGGGAAAACTTTCTTAGTCCTCAATACATTTCCTGAATAGAGCTTTCTTGTGATGAGTTTTCTGATGGTGCACTTTATCTGTTCATTTCTGAGACTGTAAATAATAGGGTTGAAGGGGGGGGATTACAGAGTAGAACATAGACAGAACCATGTCTCTGATGCTGGTGGAAACTGAAGAGGGTCTCAGGTAGACATAAAACCCTGAGCTGAGGAAAAGCAACACCACAAGAATGTGGGGGACACAGGTGGAAAAGGCCTTCTTCCTATCTGCTCCCACTGGAAACCTGAGCACACTAGAAAAGATATGAATATAAGACTTGATGATATAAATGAAACAGCCACCACATATCACTAGACTTGACACAAAAATTGTGATCTGGTTGCTGAAGGTGTCAGAGCAAGACAGCTTCAGCAGAGAGGGGATGTCACAGAAGAGCTGCTGGACAGCATGCGAGTGGCAGAAGGGCAGCCTGAAGGTGTTGATGGTGTGCATAGCTGCATAGATGAGGCCACTGAGCAGAGAGACCAGTGTGCTGTGGACACACAGGCAAGGGTTCATGATCACAGCATAATGGAGGGGCCTGCAGATGGCTGCAAAGCGGTCGTGAGCCATGATGGTGAGAAACAGTACCTCTACAAATGCAAAGAAAATCACAAGGAAAACCTGAGCTGCACATGCTGCCTTTGAAATGGACCTTGTGCCCAGCAGGGAGTTCATGCAGGAGTTAGGGAGTGTGACAGAAATGTAGCAGGAGTCCAGGATGGACAGGTTTCTCAGGAAGAAGTACATGGGTGTGTGAAGGCTCTTGTCAAGAGTGGTGACAGCAGCAATGACAAGGTTTCCCATTATGGTTACCAGATAAACCAGAGAGAAGAACATGGCATAGAACACCTGTAGATCCCGCATGCCAGAAATCTCCATGAGGAGAAAGTCCATCATCATTGTGGAGTTGGACATCTGTGGGTGATGTGGGTTGTGCCTGAAAAGAGAAGACAGAAGTGCTGAATCCAGGAAGAATCACAGTGTGTAAAATGCATTCATAACTATTAAACTCCAGACCCAGGGATCACAGGAATGTTTGGTGCCTGGATCTCCTGATATTTTAGGATGATTCTCCCTTTGTCTGAATAATAGTCTCCATCAACCTAAGTAGGTGTTTATTGTCATTATTGCTGTGTTTATAATTTCCTCCTACATTGGAATTTACATGACCTATTTTCTTTCAAAGTTTAGTAATGTTCTTGAGCATGTGATAAATACATATCAATATTAAGTGGGGAAATCATTAAAATATTCTTCCAATTGATTTTTGCTCTCTAATGTGCAAAGGTTAACTGTTCACTGTGGATAAAAATATATCACTTGATATGATCAAGAAAAAAATCCCATATTCTGGATTTAATAGAAATAAAAATACAATAATTTGCAATATTAAGACCGTAGCTTATCTCATTCAAAATCCTATTCTCCATCATGGAGTAAAATAAGCCCTCTCTCTCTCTCTCTCTCTCTCTCTCTCTCTCTCTCTCTCTCTCTCTCTCTTCTTCATTCTTAGGCTCTAACCCAGGACCCAGAACACTTTCTATGCTGAGGACCTACTCTACCACTGAGATAGTACTCCCTAGCCATAAAAGTTGCAGATATTGTTCAGAGTCAGTTACTCTTCTACTGAGTTAGGAAGAATATTTCTTTGTCTCTATCTGTGTCTCTCTCTGCCTCTGTCTCTGTTTCTCTGTTTTTCTTTTCTCTTAGAATCAAAATGCATTGGGTGCATTGCTACGAGAAGTAGGGGAACTACTCAGAATATGAAAATCACTCCTGAATTGTCCCTGGTTATCATTCTCAGGAAACTTGCTAACAAGCATGTTGCTTTCCTTCATTTTCAGAGTATATACTATGACCACACACTATTTAGGTAAAATTCATTTATCAACACTACCTCTAAAGGTCCTGAGAGTTAGCACTGCCTCTGTGTTCTCAGAGTAGTCTCCTCTTGGAGCTCTGTCCTAAACAGTTGCTGCTTCTGTGGTTCTCAGGCATCTGCTGTCCTCTGCCCAATTCAATGGCTCTGTTTTAAACAGAAGGTCCTCATGTTTTGCCTTTGATGAGTGAGTTAGGATTTCCTTCCCTTATATTTTTATACTTCTAATCTAATATGAACTTTACTATATACAAATTTCATGTGTTGTTATGCCAGGAACATAATTTTTTAAGCATGAAAAATTTACCAATGAGAGAGTCCCCAGGGCCTCCCCTGAAGAATAAGGTGGGGAGACAAAGAGACACAGGACCTGCTATTTCCACTCAGCACTTTAAAATTGTGACTTTCTTCACCGAAGATAAATGTCCTTGCCTAAAAAAGAAAAAAGGTATTTTCATTGTTGTGGTCTGTGTGTTCTTTGAATTTATGCTATGGTTTTTTATTACAAGAAATATTGACCTCCTGCTATTACAGGAGTTTGAGAGTAGTTAAGGAAGCAAACATCTCTGAACATCATGAAAGTTTAATTCTACTAAAAAAGACTAACACTATAAAGTTAAATGTCTGATTAAAAATAATGTAATAAACATAAGTGATTCTATGGTAATTTAGAAAAGGTATATAGACAGGAAAAGGCAACAACTTTTTCAGGTGAGTGATGATTGTTTTTGGCTTGGGTTTTCATTCTCTTTTATTCTTCTTTGTATATTTTAAAGCAAGCTATAGATTCAATGCAATGGTCATCAAAATACCAATATCATTCTTCACAAAGCTAGAAAAGTATGGTAAAATTCATATAGAAACACAAAAGACCCTGAATAGCCAAAGCAATCCTGAGCAAGAATAGCAATGCTGGAGACATTACAAAACCAAATTTCAAGACATATTAGAGAGACATTGTAACAAAAACAACATGGTGTGGCACATAAAGAGACAAACAACCAATGAAATTGACTAGAGAACCCAGAAATAAACTGTTGTAGTCAGAAGGATTTGGCAAGGGAATACATTAAATACAGGATTCATAACTTATAAGGTTATTTTATGATAATTACCAAAATATTTAAATGTAAAAGAGTGCAAGAGATTAACCACATGCTAGAAACCTAAAAGATTCAACTGAGTGCCTAGATCCCAGAAGTTTCCCATACAAGTCCAGCTGAAGGCCTAGAGTCCAAGGAAATGTCCTCTTCAAGTCCACCTGGTAGCCTAGAGCCCACATGTCTCATGCCTGTGAATACTGAGGATCTGCACCTGGAAGGCTCAAAGGCCAGTGGTGGAAGCCAGAAAATCTACACTGGTGAGATGAAGGATTTCTGCCACCAAACTGAGGGATCCCCATTGGAGCCAGGAAGTGATGCTCACAATGAAGAACAGAGCTCCCTTGATGAAAACAGCAGCCATTCCCAGCAATAGTGAGGCTCTGAGCTCCTCCTCCAATGAGAACATCCTAGTTTCCATCAGGAAAATCATCTACAGCAAGCTTCTCCTAGCAAATCCACAGGCTAAGATCTTTTGCTCCAGTTCTCTTTTTATGGCTATTGCTAACAGTCTTCAGGTGGATCCTCCATGCCCAGGCCATGCTGATTGAGTTCACCTACATGTTACAAGTTGACCATTAATCAATCAACAACAATCCACTCCTGGTCAACTTGTTAACCAAACATTTCCTTAAATCATAGTCTCTAGTGGCAGACTTGTGAAAAGTTAACCTATGTTGATCTCTTCAGATTTACAGGTGAGTGATGGTTTTTGGAAGATAGACACAGGGCATGGAAATGAAGCCCCATATTTTACAGTGGACCTTTGAATTATGACCAGCCTGACATAGGACCAACATGGTTTAAGACTCGAATTTTGTTTTTAACTTGTGACTAATGTCTTCATTTATGAGCAATGCTGGCCTCTTGTGCTTCCAGATGGTCTCAGATACAGATTTAACCCTTAAAGAGTTCTGGAACGAATATTACAGCATTCTTTCCTCTGTGAGGCTAATTGAGAAACTGTGGGCTAATGTCTCTAAGGTTACTGAGATCTGCCAGGAAGAAAGTGTGGTGGCCAAAAATTAAACAGGTGAGAGACTTTGAAGGCAGTTGAGCAACTTGTGTTACAACAAGCCTTTGCAAATGCATTGAGTTAGTAAGTCAAGGGTTCGTTGTGTCTCTCTTCTCCAAAACTATTTGTCTTTGTACTTTGTAGATAACCCTACTATTTATTGTTGAACAACTTTAAAGAATCATATTCATGCTCAGTATTTCCATACTTTGGTTAGAGTGAGAGACTGCACTGTGAAGCCTAAATTCTACTCCTAGAATGTACAATATTATTTAATGATTTTATCTGAATACAATTAAAATCATGACAAAACATAACCTTTCAAAGGGGTTCCACTGATTTAAAGGTTAAGACTACAATTTGAAATATATTCTTCCTCGGGAAAAAGTCCAAACTGGGTGATCTGAAGATTGGCGTATAGATACATATATAATTATGGAATTAGCGGAAATCTCTGCTGCTCAACCAATTAGTATTTCTCAAAGATTATACATGCTGGGAATCTTTTCTTAAATTTAATTGTAACACTTTCTAAAACAGTTGAAGTCTGTTTCAATGAAACATATTGTCATTAGCGTTGTTGTGCTCATGCCTCTTTTCATGTGAAGTCTATGACCTTACTCTTTTTGGTTTAGGACTGAAATTTCCAAATTTTTTGCGAGGTTACTATGGCTTACACCAAATAAGAAAGTAATGTGCACTAACCATTTGCAGTTTTTGCAAAACATAATGTGAGGAACAGAAGCCTGGATATCTAGAGTTAGATCGGGTGCCATTAATATTTGCATTTAATTTACAAATACACAAACCTTTAGCATTCTGTTGTGAATGAATAATAATTTTATAGCATAAAAATAATTCCATTATACCTAATTATAGCAGTCTCATTGCTTTTCTTTTGAAGAGTAAACTACCATGTTACATTTTCAAAATGTAGATGTTGGAAGTTTATATTTCCACAAGCAAAGCACTTCAAAATACTTTCTGAATTAGTCACTCAGTATCAATAAATAATCTGCTATTACACAATTTATTAAAACACAATACATGGATAGTTTTGTCAAAATGCATCACTTCAGCTGTAAATAAATCATGAACTGTATTTTGCTATTATATTTAGATATTTGAACTCTAACCAAAATAAACTGCTGCCTTTCTGCAAGAGCATCACCTCAAAACTTTGTACATATATTGAATTGGTAAAAAGCTTCAGATTTCTTCAAGTTGCTGTCAGTGAATATTTGAGACATTTGATTCTTTCTTCCATTTGTTATTTTTTGAAATTTACTTTGGGAAAGCATGACTTTGTACATGAGAATATAACCTACATCCTAGAGCATGTGGTTTGAGATTTTAAATGTATTGTATTCCTTTTGGCAAACCTCCTAACTACTGTGAAACCTTATGCTCAAGTATATGGACTGACCCAATGATATTAAGATATGTTTCAGATATTTATTGTGTGCAAACATTTCCAAAACTTTTAGACAATTAAAATGATAGATACCATGTGTGAAACTTTAATTAACTGCTAATGTGGATATACTATGGGTAATAATATGGGTGTGCTCTTAGGATAAGGCTATGCAGAAAATATCCAATACTTACATGTGCAAATTGAAACTTAAATAATGTATGTAATTAAATTAGTCCCTCTAAAAATAATTTAATCTTTTGTTGAAATGAATTAACCATTTTTTCATGTAAAATCATTAAAGTTTTCTGCCATGGTCTCAAATGGGGCTACATCTTCTTTAATAGAAAATAATTATAAAATGCAGGCCTTTTGAAACAAAATGAAATGTTTTATTTGCTTTACTGTGTACACTTTTAAAAAGAAAATGCATTAAATAAAATTTTAATTAAATTACTCATGACATCAACCCTTTCCTTCACAATTTAATTCTTAGTTATTCAGAAAATTACTTTTTAGTATGTAACACTCCTCAGCTCAGGCCCAGCTGGAAGGGATGGACTAAGGAAGAAACTGCAACCAGATCATTTAATCAGAATCCAGCTCCTTTAAAAAAAGATTATGGGAAGATATAATATAAAATATTCCAATTTATGTGCTTTTTATTATATTTATATTCCCTTATTTTTCTTTTAAACAGTGGTTTTCCTTCTCAGCCTCCTGATTAAACTTCTCTGACCTTTGTATACAATGCTTAGGAGTGTTCTGAATTTCAAATTTCTCAGTTGACAGTGACCACAAAGTGCTGTTCCAGTTTGAATCCCTTTGCCCACTTGACCTGCCAGTGTTTGAAATGATGGGGTTTTGGCAGCTATTGACCCACTCATCCATGGCTTTACATTTTTAATTCATGGTGAGAAGTTGACATATTTCCTTACATCTAGTGAACCATTCAGTTTCATGAATTAATTTGTCTGAGTGAAGTTTCAGTGAAATATACAATAGATGAATTAGAGTGTACTCTTGACTTATTAACTCAGTTTGTTTATTAGGACAGATTGTAACTCACACTGTTAAATTGAAGGTTCAGGCTCCTCTACACAGCCTTCAAAGTTTGTCTCCTGTATAATTTTAGGAAACACTTTCTTCCTGGCACATCTCAGGGTCCTTAGATACATTGGCTCAGGATTTCTCAGTTAACACTCACAGGAAAGGATGTGGTAATGTTCCTTCCAGAACTCTTTAAGTGTTAAATCTGCATCTGTGACTATTTAAAAGCACAAGTAGCTGGCACTTAGGTTGTAACTTGAGAATTTGGTCATAAATTAAAATTAATATTCCAGTCATAATCCATCTTGTTCCTATGTTCAAGTTCTAAATTGAGGGTCACTATCTATCAGCACATACAGATAATTTTGTATTTGATTCAATTCATTCTGTCTTTTTAAATAAGTAATGCATTCAAAAGCAATGAATGTTCAGCATAGAAGAAAGAGTCTACTATCATGATATTCATAATAATATCCCACACTCACCAGGTCCACACTGTGAATAGCCAGTTCCTCCAGTAGCTCTTTTTCCCATGTAAGATGTCGAAGTATGGATGAACCAATTTTTCAAGGATGAAACCTCTTCAGTCTTTCTTTATTTAAAGACTTCAATAGGAATTTTATGGTCCAGTTGTTGTCACTAGGGACAGGTTCATGTGATTATGTGACAATTGTTACATCCTTCCAAGTATGTAGTTCAGGGCAGCAATTTCAAACCTCAGCAGGGCCCTTAGAGACACTCCAGGAAATCCAAAGAACACTGTTCCTCATTGCAAAGGGATTTGGACTAATTAGTCCCCATGTTTGGACCCTTGAATGGTTTGTACTTTAAAAAATATTGATGTTCATTTCCTTCTTGCAGTATGTGGTAGATTAATGACTTTCGGTACTCATAGTAAGAAATGATGGAAACTGTCATTGGCAGGCATTTAAGGTGTGAAATCTAGGAGTTGCTAAGTCTTCTCAAATGGCAATGACTACTGCATTAACACTCAGCAAAATGACTTTAGCTCCAAACTGGGTAATTAAGTAATCTCTCAACATTTTTTCTAGTATCCCTAGTTATATAGACATGCTGTATTAAGATATATGCTTGGCTGAGGAAGCATGCATTTGTAAAACTAGTTGGGGTTTACCAAATCAGGGAATGATTTGTGAAAATTTAAAAAACATCCATGCTTCTGGAAATGCACATTGAAATGATTTTTACACATTCTGTGTGTTCCTTGTGTGAGTTTTAATGTGTACAGCACAGGAATAATTTTTTCTGCCAGATGAGAGAGATTTTCTGGTTAGAATAGCTTAGATTTGATTTTTTTACAAAATTATCTCTAGTGTAATTTAAAAGTATTAATACACACTCATAATTGTCTTTTATTACATGTGTAGAATCCTTAGCCATTTTTCTTTGATCAACTTCAGGAACGTGGCTAAGAAAACAAGCTCTCATATGTATTTATCAACAGTACCATTTGTCACTGCACTGGATTTTGGACAAGTATCTGAAGCCAGATGAGGAGCAAAAGGTATACCAGATGCTCCTCTTCCATGGCCTTTTACCAGATGGATGGCAAGGAAGCTCTCTGAGATAGCTTGGGCCTTGACAGAGAGAGGAGGAAAACTAAGAAGTTCATGCTGGACTAAAATGAGGCCACTTAAACATCAATGAACAAAAACTGTGAGTGAATGTAGATCCATCCATGCATAATGATGCTAAAATTAACATGTTACTGATCACTTCAGCACTTGGTAAGAAACCAGTTCATCATGTTAAGCCTCAGAAAATAGTAGGAAAAATGGAAGGATTTATCCTGCTCAATGCAAACTAAATAGCCCCTCAAGTAGCCACATGAGGTCTGAGTCCCATGAATGAGCCCACTGTAGATGAGAAAATAAGCTGTTAATTAGATTTCATTTCAGGACTTTTATATTTATACTTAGTTACATGCACCCAGATTCTTGACATATGGTTAGCTTGAAAAACAGGAAATTTATTTCTATTCTAATTTCAAAACTATAATTCATGTTACTTTTAAAAAATGAGAGAATTACAAACTTTAATCAAATTTAATATAATTTTTAAAGGAAATATAAGATTTACATTTATAAAGAAATATAAACATTATACATAAACATTTCTTTTAAAGAAATATAAACATATATATAGTATATATATGTAAATTGTTAAATATATATGATTTGGAATTTACAATAAAAATGACGAGATATAGAGGAAGAAATTAGGCAGATGAAAACAACTAAAAGTACAATAATGATTAATGAACTTGAGTGACAGACTCAGCCAGGTTCACTGTACATACTTTTGTTTGTACATTTTACTTCATTAGTACATGTTCTGAGTGCATGAAGATTGCCTCGGGGAAGAGGTGCATGGACCTATCACATCTGATGCATTTTAATTCCTCTCCCCTTCCTACCCATCTGCACCTCTAGAACCCCATTTTCTATTTTCATTAACATATTTACTATTATTACTTTTAGTTCCTGTTTGCAACATAGAATATTTATCATTTCAATGTATAATGTGATTATTTGGTACATGTACATAACACATCTTGAATATTTTTACATTCCCTCTCCTTTAAGCCTCTTTTCATTCAGGGTCTCTTTGACCCTTCCTGTCTATCTATCACTCTGTTTGCTTTTATTAAACTTTTATTTTGCTCTTTAATTTCAGTTTCTCATGAAAGAGAAATCATTAGATTTTTTACCTTGTTTCTGTTTTATTGACCTTAACATTATGGCTCAAAATGTGTCTGTCATTTTCTCATTGCTGAGACAAAATTCCAAACACACACAAGTTAAGGGAGGAAAGGCTCATTTTACCTCAGAGTTAATAGGGGTTTCAGTCCATCAGCAGGCTTTGAGGTAGGGCTGCATAGCAGAAGGGCTGTGCAGAGGAGAAACAATTTATGGCATAGCAGGCAAGAGGAAGCATCAACATCCAGCCTCCCTTTCTCTTTTATCCCAGACAGGCTGCAAGCCTAGGGCTTGGTGCCACTTGTACCCAGTGTGGGTCTTCTTTTTTCAGTATATCGATTCAGCCACATCCAGAAGTCATGCTAATCCAATCAGTGAACTAATCTAGTTATCTCACTTGTAAATCTTATTCATATTCTAGATCTAGGTACCTGTGAAAAGCTTCATCTATTACGGCTTTAAGCTTTGGGAGAACAACTAAATAACATCCATAATAAGGTGGATCCATTTATCTACAAACGACTCAAGTTTATCTTTCTTTCTGGCAGACTAGTACTCCACTGTGTGTAAATACCACATTTCCTCTCTCCACTTTTCTGCTATTGGACACATAGGCTGCATCCAGAATTTAGTTATCATGAATTTTGCTGTTATAAATATAGACATGAATGTATCACTGTAACATAATATCTCTAATTCTTCTTTGCAGAATACCAAGAATTTGCATAACTTGGTCAAATGGAATTTATATATGTTTAGTTCTTTGAGGTACTTTCATACTGATTTTTACCATTGGTGTACAAATATACATTCCCATAAACAAGGTAGAAGTGTTCCTTTTTACCATAGCCATATTGGCATTTATTATTATTTAATTTCTTGATGATTGTCTTTCTGCTGTAAGAGGAAATCATAGGGTTAATTTATTTTTATCTAGTGGCCAGAGATGTTGGATATTTTTTCCACGTTTAATGGCCATTTATACTTCTGAGCAGTGTCTATTCATTTCACTTTCCCATTTATGATTGGGTTGTACATTTTAGGAGGTATAATTTTTTGTGATATACACATATATTAGCTATTACTCCTTTGTTTGAGGAATAGTTTGCAGTGATTTTCCCATCCTGTAAGTTGTGTCTCTATATGGTTGTTTTCTTTGCTATTCAAAAGCATTTTAATTTCATAAGATCACATTTATTGATTTTTGCTATTTTTTTTGTACTTTTTTTTACCAAGTCTTGCTTACACCTTTGACTTCAAAAGATTTACCTACTTTATGTTCCAGCTGGATAAGTGTTTGTATTCTAATCCTTAGATCTTTGATCCATTTGGTTTTACATTCAATATATGGTGAGAGACATGGGTCCAGCTTCCATCCTTTATTCAGAGACAACCAGTTTCCCAGACAATTTTCTATAGAGGCTGTCTTTCTGCGCAGGTATGCTTTGGCGACTGTGTCAGAGGTCATACAGCTGAATGGTGCTAATGATGTTTCTGAATCCTCTCTTCTAGTTCTTTGGCACATATGATAGTTTTAGTGTTAGTACCATGATGTTTTTATCACTCTAACCTTGGACTATAACTTGAAGTCAGGCATTGTGGTGCCTTCTGCTTTAGTCTTGTTGCCCAGGATTGATTTTTCTATTCTGAGTGTCTTTTGGCTCCATATTTTTTTGAAGTTTTTCTCTCCTTTAAGGAATGCTACTGGCATTTTGATTGGAAATGCTTTAAATCTATCAGCTTTGAAAGTATGGCCACTTTGACAATATTGATTCTGCCTATTCAGAAAGAGGGCATATCTCTCCATTTTCTGATGTGATTTTCAATTTCCTTTTATGAGAACTATAATTTTCAAAACGGGTTTTTATCTTCCTTGGTTAGGTTAATTGAAGGTATTTGATTTTTCGATGGTATTTTGAATGCTTTTCTTTTTCTAATTTCTTTATCTCTGAGTTAACTAGAGGTGTGCACAAATTGTATAGATTTCTGTGTATTGATTTTGTATCCTAATTTGTTTAAATTGGATATGAATTGTAGGAGGTTTTTAGTGCAATTTTTGGGTCATCTATGTAAAAAATAATGTCATCTACATATCATAATATTTTTACTCCTTTCCTATATTTACCCCTTTTCTTTATTTTTCTTGCCTTATTTTTCTGGTTAATCTTTGAGTATAATGATTATCCTAACTGGTGATAGTGGGCATCCTTGTGTCGTTCCTGATTTCAGAGGTAAAGCTTTCAAATTTTTTCCATTTAAAAAGATAATTGCCTCTGGTTTGTCATAAGTAGCTCGTATCAGATTCAATAAGGTCCTTCTATACTTATTTACTTTAGGGTTTGTTGTTATCTTTCTATACATCTCTCTGTTTCTGTAGTTTCTCCATATTTTTGATAATTCCAGTAAAACAAAATGTTAATATAATTCTTAATTTTATCACTAGTTAAATAAGTTTCTGTTCCATTCTTTGTCTCAATGTAGTTATTTATAATTTGAATTGTTTGAATGATTTGAATGTAACAACTTCATTGATACAAGCTATGTATTATGCAGTCTGACACAAATTATTCCTTACATATCATTTAACATTTGTAAAATGTCAGTAATATTTTCCAGAAATGTGTTCAATTCTCACATTTGTACTTATTTTTCCTCAGATTAAGAATTATAAATCATTTAATGCATGTTTTAGCAGTCAGAGACTTAATTTGTGACCAGATTAGAGCCCCAGCTGAGCTTCCCCACACCTAGGCTTGGGCTGCAGCCCCAAATGTCCATCAAGGAGATGAGCAGTGGTGAGGGGAGAGAAAGAGCTTTTGTTGGGCAACCCTGGTAGGGAAGGCAAACATAAGCTCAAGGTCACTCTGAGGATTTCTGGATAAGGGGAGGAAGGCAAGAATGGGAGCTTCCATGGCTGGGTGGTTTGCTCCGCAGGCAGGTAGGCACCTGGCTGGGTCTGGCAGGGCCTCCTCTCAGGCTGAATCTGTGAGGGGCCTGATTGGACTCCTCCAGGCCTGAGGCTGGGATCCTGCTCCCAGCAGAACATGGCCTCTGCTTGGGGAGAGGCCTTGGCTTCACTGTGGTGCTCACTGTTCTCTGTGAGGTGACCTCACTTGGAGGCGCTCCTGATCCTGGAATCCAAGATGACTGCAGGACAATGGCTGGACCTTCACAGTGCAGCTCTGGGGATGTGGAACAGAATGTGGCAAAAGCTAGCACTTGGTTTTCCTGCAGGTCATGGAAGTACCTGGATGTATTGTCTTTAGCAGGGCATCCTCTGGGTAGATATAGGTATTGATCCTGTACTGACTGCTCCTAGACAGACACTCTCTAAGTGACAACCAGGCCTGGGTGCAGCCACCCCAAACTTTAATGCAATAAAAGAGGTGGATATAAAATGAGACACAGATATCATTGGGCTTTATCCTGATTTTAGTTAACCAAGGCACATATTTAGGCCCAGCACCTATAGCCTTCTTAAATTTTTAATTTATATTTTGTTTTACCTATGTATATTTTGTTTCCAGGTACCACAAAGGCCTGAATCCAGTGCCTACCTATTGGATTATTTGCCCACTTGCCATTGAAAATGTGAGAAAACAGTAACACAAGTTTAT
Source organism: Heterocephalus glaber (assembly GCF_053883595.1). Taxonomy (NCBI): domain Eukaryota; kingdom Metazoa; phylum Chordata; class Mammalia; order Rodentia; family Bathyergidae; genus Heterocephalus; species Heterocephalus glaber. The sequence goes on from NW_028258236.1 coordinate 36,017, forward strand.
TCACAATTTGACCAAAGGGTGAGGACAGCTTTTCAGCATGTTGGAGCACACAGAACCCTAATATATAGAAAGCAGGGAGAAAAAAACAAGAAACAGGCACTCACACATGGCATCATGGCTGGCTTTCCAGAGGGAACATGGAAGGTTAACCTTCCTTCCTTGCAGAGCTGCTAGTGTGTGAGTGGTGTGTGTGTGTGTGTGTGTGTGTGTGTGTGTGGTTCCACTCTTAGAATGAAGAAGCTGGATTTTTTTTAATCTTTAAAAAATTTTTATCATTAAATGTCTGTTTTGCCTCCGAGATACAGTTTCTCTATATGCAGTACCAGCCTGTCATTGTTGTGAACAGGTATAAAGGAGAAAAGTACATTCACACTGTGATCTGGCTACAGTGCTATGAATATTTCTGCAAATAGAGCTCCAAAATGATGGCATTTGTACTAACCTGTTTTGTATTATTAAAAAGCATGTGAGGGCTGGAGATTTAGCTCAATGGCACTGCACCTTCCTTGCAAGCCAAAGTCAGGAGTTTGATCACCAGGTAAAAAAATAATATGGCCCTGAGTGCAGTATAAAGACAGTAGGTTCCTTCAGGTCACAATCAGGAGGCTGTGAGTCCAAGATCATACAGTCCTCTCAGCTCAGCCCCTGTAGGGGAGGCAATGGCAGTGACCTCTCACAGAGAGGGCCTTGGAAGGAAGCTCATGGTGACAAAGAAAGAAGAGACAGAGCAGAGGTCAGGCTCTCTCAGAGCAGCACTCTCTAATGGGGAATAACTGGGGCTCACAGTTAGAAGCAGCACCCAAAGACCTCACCCTATCCCACTAGGGCCTCAGGTCTCAGATTTCAAGCTCCACACCACCCTGAGCTGCAGTCCATCACGTGACTGCAGGTAAACCACACCCAAATCATGAGGACTTCATGATACTCTTCCATTTCCATCTTTGGAAAATGTATCCTCCAAGAAATGTAATGTGTTCCAGTAGAGGTGGGTGTCCTATTATTTTTATAATTTCTCAGCAACAAAGGTTTTCTTTTCAATTTAGAAATCATTATAAATTTTACCTTTTATAGCTTGACATTTTGTCACAGTTAATGGTGTTAGTTAAACATTGTTTTGTTTGATATCTAGAGTGCAAATGTGTCTTCTTAATACATGAAAAATTTCTTAGAAATCATTGCTGTTTTAACTTTTTTCCTCAATTTTTAATAGGAACTACCTTTTAAATTGGTGATATTCTTTTATTTTCCCTTTTCTATTAATTTTTGGAAGTAATGCCTTAATAAGCTATTTAATACAACAAACATCTGTCAAAATAAGAATTTTTTTACATTTATTTTAAACTCACATTTTCTCTTTCCATATTTTCTGACAATTATTTTTCATCTTCAGTTGTTAGTTCATTACAAAGACTATTTTAGCATAATTTCTTCCATTTTCTTTACAGTACTATTTAAAACACATTCAATTTTCCCATCAATTCCGAAGATTTTGATAATCTACTTTCAATCTACTTAATTAGATCAAATTTAACATTTTGGAGGTTGAGCTATATTCTTCAGGATCTGTCAATATATTTCCATGTTTTCATATAAATCTTGCTGTAGCTTGAAACCCTTTTTAGTTTTCAACTGACAATAATAACCAATATTAGTTGCTGTGCTCCATAAAACAGAATAAATTGAATAAGTACCATTTCTATCAATGTTATAAAGGAATAGATATATATAATACCCATTCAGCTCACATTCTGATGAAGGAAATGAGTGAAACAAAAATAAAGATAATAATTATATTCTTATTTAATAAACTACCTTATGTTTTAAATTATTAATTTATTTTTTATAGAATAACCATGCACATAAGCAAGAATCTGAGATAAATATACAACAGCCACTTCGGATCATGGTGAGGCTTCCCAGAAATTCACACCCTTGAGGAGAGAGCAGAGTTGGGGGATCCCTCACACCTGTGGCCCGAGCTAACCAAGGCTGTGAGGAGCTCCAGGGAACACAGAGTGGAGGCTTTGGGGACAGCAGCCATAGATCCTATGTAACTTAAGAAGAATTAATATGCCTGTTTATTTTTTTATTCTTTTATTGGTACATTTTAGGCATACAATACATTTACATTTAGCATTGGGTGCTTTTACCTGTACATGATGTATCTTAGTTCTTATTTTTTCCCCAATGCCTGTGCATTCTTCACCCCCTCCACCCTTCCCTTTTTACATAGATTTTGTTTCCATTTTTTTCTCACAATTTTTCCTTTCCCTTCTTTCCTTTCCCCTTCTGCTCCCACCATCCCTACACCTTTAGAACTTTTCCTATTTCAAATATTCAATTTTTCATTTTGATCATTTTAATCCTTATTTACACTTTCAGTTTCTCACACAAGAGAACTATTGGGTATTTATATATGTGTCTCCGATTTATTTCCCTTAAGACTATGGCCTCAATATGCATCCATTTAGCTATAAACATCTCTAGTTTCTCATTCTTTGTGGCTGAGTAGTACTCCATTTTATATTTTAAAAAAGACACATCTTCTTTTTCCAGTTTCCAGTTGATGGGTACTTGGGCTGTTTCCAAGCTTTTGTTATTATAATCTGTGCTGCTATAAACATGGGTACACATATATCGCTGTGGTATGATTCTTTTAATTCTTTGGGGAAGACACCCAGCAGGGGAATAGCTAGATCAAATGGGATCTCTAGCCCTAGTACTTTGAGGTATCTCCATAATGATTTCCACAGTGGTTGCACCAGTCTGCACTCTCAGAAAAAATGGAGAAGGGTTCCTTTCTCCCCACACCCCCACCAGCATTTATTGGTTGATTTCTTGATAGCACCCATTCTTTGAGGGGTGAGTGGAATCTCAGTGTTGTTTTCATCTGTATCTCCTGAATGACCAGTGATGGTGAACATTTTTTCATATATTTATTTGCTGTTTTTACTTCTTTGAGAAATGTCTGTTCATTTCAGATGCCCATTTTTGAACTGGGTCTTTGAATTTGGGGGCTCTGACTTTTTTTCAATTCTTCATATATTCTAGATAGTAGATCATTGTCTGAGGTACAGCTGCTAAAATTTTTTTCCCCATTGTAGGCTGTCTGTTAGCTCTGGTAGTGGTTTCTTTTGCAGTGCAGAAGCTTTTTACTAAGATGAGATCCCAGTTGTTGATTCTTTCTGCTACTTCCCATGCTACTGAGGTTTGGTTCATAAAGTCTATTCCTAAGCCAATATCTTCAGGAGTTCTACCTAACTTATCTTCCAGCAAGATTAGTGTTTCTGACTTACTATTTAGATCCTTAATCAACTTCAATCTTAGTTTAGTGCATAGTGATAGGTATAAATCTAATTTTAATCTTTGGCAGGTTGAAATCCGGTTTTTCCAACATTGTGTATTAAATAAACAATCATTCCTCTAATGAGGGTGGTTGGCTCCTTTGTCAAACATGAGGTGGCTGAGTATGTCTGGAGTTGTTTCTGCATCTTCTAATCTGTTCCACTGATCCTTGGGTCTGTTTCTTTGCCAATACCATGCTGTTTTTATCACAGCAGCATTAGAGTATAGTTTCAAGTTGGGGATTGTGATACCCCCCACCCATGTCTCTGTTGCCTATAATTGCTTTTGCTATTCTAGGTCTCTTCTGGTTCCAAATGAAATTTAGGATTGTTTTCTCTAATTCTGTGAAGTCCATTGTTGGCATTTCAATTGGCATTCCAGTAAATCTATATATTAGTTTTGGAAGTATGGCCATTTTCACTATATTGGTTCTTCCTACCGAGGAACAAGGGATGTCTTTCCATTTTCTTATATCTTCCTCAATCTCCTTTTTCAGAGTACTGTAGTTTTCAGTGTAGAGGTCTTTTCCTTTCTTTATTAGGTTGATTCATAGATATTTCATTTTTTTGGATGCTATTGTAAAAGGATTTGTTTCCCTAATTTCTCTCTCAGTGAGTCTGCTATTTGTCTATACAAAGGCTATTGTTTTTTGAGTGTTGACCTTACATCCACCTACTCTATTGAATCTGTCAATTAGGTCTAGAAGACCTGGCCCTTTTGGAAATAGCTTCATCCCAAAGCCAAGATTACTCACTGTTACAAGACAGATGGTGTTCAGCATCTTTTTTCTGTGTTCCACATAACAGGAAAGAGAGGACACTTAAATTCAAGTATTCCTAAAGAAGTCTAGAGATAATTCTGATTGGGATCATATAGGTTACTGCCCACCACAGTGAGGGAGGTCATTGCACTCTGTTGAGCTTACATTAGGCTTGTAATTTTCTATTTTTAAAACTTTTATGGAAACAATAATTGCTTTGTGTGGTGTTTTGGTTTTTTTTTTTGTACCAGGGATCAAACTCGGGACCTTGCGCTTGCGAGGCAGGCACCGGAACCACTGAGCTAAATCCCCGGCCCTGCTTTGAAAGTAGATATGTCTTAAACCATGCCTGATTAATGGACCTTTTGGTCATTTCCAAAAGCTTTACTAAATGCGCCTGTACCTGCGTCTTTGTAAGCGGGGACAGTCAGGACTCCGGGTCAAGTGCAGTGGGTGCTAAGTGAGGGACAGGGTCACCGTCTCTGTCGTGTCCTTTTATTAAAAGGTTTTTTTTTAAAACGTAAAGTATCAAATATTTTCTAATAATTTGTTAAATGCTACTTGTTTCTTTCCATCCACTCTAAAATATTTTACATTATAATATTAGAAAATACAATAGTTATGAAAAATATACTTTATCGTAGTTTTTCTTTACATTTACTATTTAACATGGAAAGAATTTATTCATTAGTAGCGTGTGAGACAAGCATACAACCTTATTTTTGTCCTAAATGGTATAAAGCAGTGTCCTGCCATCATAGAGAGAATGAAACACCATTAGGCATTGGGTTTCAGTGTGAAGTTCTTTTGCATCGATCCAAAGCTGATGAAAGATGAGGTAGAGCCCGGCAGCTCTCGGTCCTGCCGATGTCCTGTGACACAGCTGGACGAAGCTCGGGCATCCCCTTACGAAGGAGGAGGCCGCTGCCTCCTGCCCCTCGGAGTCTGAGGGCCACTCTTGGGAGTTCGGGGCCCAGCATCTGCAGCAGGGCTGGCCTCACTCTCACAGGTCAGCGTTGTCCTCGGGTGCAGAGAGCGAGCACTGGGCAGGTAGGGACTGCTACGTGTGCCCGAGAAGGGGTCGGGACAGGGACATTGGAGTGTGCACCAGCATCCGCCACAGCTGCACATTGCAGTGCTGGGGTTTTCTCCTGTGGCTCTTAGCGTTTTCGTGATGCCATCCGGGTGTGTTCCTGCACGAACGAGGCCCCTTCTCTTCCTGTTTAGACCCTCATAGCCAGTGCGCAGATATGTAGTGAGTCTGTACCTGTGTTTTCCTCTACGTGTGCAATCCTGGCCTTGCACACTGGCTCTGCCGCTTCCTAGCTTTTGAACCTCAGACAGCTTTAGCTATAGGTTCTGTGAGATGGGAATAATCATACAATCTACCTTGTAGAGTTACTGTGAAAATTAAATATATGGATGAGAAAGTTAGTAAGTTGTTGATAGTATTGGTTGTTGCAGTTACTAATATTTTTATTAATGATTGTAAAAATAGAAAGCTCTTGATATTTGGGGATTTCTAAGCCTCTGTTTTTGACTCATAATAATTTTTTTCTTGTACATTTTCTTAGTAGACAAACATTTCATTTAGAAAATAGTGACAGTTTGGCCCTTCCTTTCCGTTCTTTGTGCCAGTTTCCTGGGCGATAGCCCTAGGACTCTGCTGCCTGAGCAGGGAGGAGAGATGCCGCTGCGTGTGTTGTTTCTGTTTCTAATGGCAATGCTTTTGCTCTTTGAGCATTAAATGGGGTATTGCTAGTGACTCCTGGGAGATGCCATTCCACTAGCTTGACAAACATGACTTCTCTTCCAAGATTACAGACTGTTTTTATATCACGAGGGAATATTGAATTTTATTAAATGCTTTAGACAATTTTCCTCTTTTGTTTTGTTTTGCTTTGTTTTTTTGGCACCGGGGATACAACTCGGGTCCTTGCGCCTGTGAGGCAGGCAGCAGAACCACTGAGCCCCCAATTTTCCTCTTTTTTAAGAGAAAAACTTACGTAAAATAATGGCTTTAGGTAACGAATAGGCCTCATTTCCAATGACACAACCACGCTCCTCTGGCATTCAGAGCTCGCTGTTTCCGCTCACCTCCGCGCCTCGCCCTCGCAGACCTGGTCACTGTACTCGCTAACGATGATGTCCCTGGAGTCCTGTCCTTCAACAACAGCGAGCGCCTCTTCCTGAGAGAGCCAGTGGCCGCCTCGGTCTCCCTCTCCATGCAGCAGAGCGAGGCAGTGCTGTCCGTGGTCTGGGAGCCCGCGCAGGGGCTCTTCGGGACCGTGACCGTGCAGTTCCCGGTGACCGAGGCCAACTCCTCTGCGGAGTCCCAGGACCTGACCCCTTCCCGAGGCTACATTGTTTTAGAGGAAGGAGTTCGATTCAAGGTGCGGTGTGGCTCTTTTATCTTTAATGTTGCAGAGGGCTTCTCTAAAGGTGCACCCTACCTATCCTCAAAGGGAAAGGAAGCATTCCCAACTGAGGATTTCCTACAGACCCGGAGAGGAGTGTGTGGTCCCAATGAGGTGCAGCTGGAGAAGTCGCTCTTCATGGAGCAAGGGAGGGAGAAATAATAAAACGACATAGAGCTAGTTTGAATTTCAAGCCCATGTCAATGGCAAAATTCTCTTTATATTGTGTATTAAGCATAAACTAAAAACAAAAAAATCCCAGCCTCACTCAGACACTTCTTTTTGCCACAGTTTAAATGTAACTGCTTATCTTAGATTGCTTGTTTGGGCGTAGGAATAGTATATTAGAGGAAAAATGCTGAGTTTGAGTTGAATTATGACTGTGATCTCATGGAAGTTTACCCTCTAAATTTTTTTATATTTTTTATTTTCTATACTTGTTACTAAACTTTATTTTTAAAAACAGTTTAATTTTAAGATAGTTATACTACCTTTAGACATTTTTCTCTAGCTGGCTATATAAAATATAACTCCAAACTAATATACATAATTCTTTCATCTAGAATAGTTCATCCCGTTAAATAATTTTCCTCATGATAATTTTGTGTAAACTTCAGCATACTTTTATGCTGGGCTGTTGTTATGTTCTTGGAAATGTAAACCTTTAATTGTTCAGAGACACTTAAATCCTGAAATGATATAAAAATTCAGATTTGAAGTTTATTATGATTTTGCCCTTCTTTTGCTGTGTTCACATTTTTTCATTTTTAAATTTTAAATTATTTGTATTGTTTTTTTCCTGTTACTTTTTCATAGGGTGAAGAAAAGCCCTTTCTGTTCATTAGGCAAATTAAATGTTAGGGCAAATTGGAATAAATTTTAATGCACATAACTGCTTTTTTCCCCACATTTTTAATCATGAAATATAATATACAACTCTTAAATGTGTGCATGAATGACTTAAAAGACATATGCACACGTGTAACCACTCAGATTAAGATACTTAACAAGTCTCTCACCCAGAAGCGTTCCCTTTGCCCTTTCCCTCTTCCAGAAGAAATTGCTTTCTAATGTTTATAATTACAGACTCATTTTGCTGGTTCTTGGGCTGTGTCAATCGACTCATGGGGTATCTACTCTTTTGTGTTTGACTCCTTTCACTCAACATAATTGTTGAAATCTGCATGATTGCACAAAGCAGTAATTTCTTCCTCTTGTGTTACGGAGTAGTGTTCCAGTAAAGAGATCCCACTTTGTTGATCCAGTCTCCTGCTGGTAGAGATTCAGATTGTTTCTGATTGGTGCCTGATCCCTCACTACACTTGAGCAGTGACTCCTAGTTTACAATGGGATCAATAAAGTTATAAAGTCAGGGCAGCATAAGAAGTTAGCAAAAATGAAGATGTGAATTTAATCTTTTAATGAGTGTTATTTTAAAATGCTTAAAATATTTATGTTTTAGATACTTTCTTTCAATATATGCCTGTTTTGAAAATCCACATACTAGTACCTTGAAACAGTTCTAGCTATCACATTACGGGGATCATTATTATAAAGAAAAAAGGTGGTATTTCTCAAAACATATTATTTTCTTGTCAGAATGTGTAATAAAGTTCTGTGTGTGTGTGTGTTGCAAACTGTATTCTAGTAACTGTATCTTTTGATTTTGTTTTCAGGCCCTACACATATCTGCCATATTAGACACGGAAGCAGAAATGGCTGAGCATTTTGTTTGCACCTTGTTTAACCCAACTGGAGGTGCCAGACTGGGGTCACGCGTTGAAACCTTGATAACGGTTTTGCAAAACCAGGCCCCTCTGGGGCTATTCAGTATCTCTGCCGTTGACAATAGGTATAATTTATAAGGAGATTATCACTTCAAAAACTAAGTAGGGAATGTTTTTTGACATAAAAAATGTTTGATTATTTGAGAAAGGGCCTTTTAGAATGACCTCTGGAAGATAGATTCCGAGAGGTTGTGCATTCTCTCCCGTAATAGGGAACATCCAAAGGCTAAACGTGTCTGATGTGGTGATGTTATTAGAATTTTTCTGTTCTCAGGTTTTCAAGTAAAGGCCTGCATTATTTTGTGTGTGTGTGTGTGTGTGTTTTGTTTTCTTTTGTTTTTTGTACCAGGGATCAAACTCGGGATCAAATCCCCGGCCTAGGCCAGGGATTTAGCTCAGTGGTTTTGCTGCCTGCTGCGCAAGCACAAGGACCTGAGTTCGATCCCAGGTACCAATAAATAAATAAATAAATAAATCCCCGGCCTATTTTGTGTTTTGAAAAATAATAAAATCAATATATATGGCATGTACTTAATTGCTCAGACCAAATGAATGACTCTTCAAACATATATTAACATGGCTGTAGTTCTAAAGTTTCCTCTGGGAGCTACAAATGTTTATATTTTATGTCTTAAAAATACTTTAAGTGATAAATGTTTATTAAAATACAAAGAATTTCCTGACTCAGGACTGGGAATTTAGCTTAGTGGTTCTGGCGCCTGCCTTGCAAATGCAAGGACCCGAGTTCGATCCCTGGTACCAAAAAAAAAAGAGAAAGAAAAAGAATTTCCTGACTCATTTTCCCCTAGTTAGAAGTTTTTGATTTCCATGTGAAGAAATTTAGAAATAGGGTTTTTTTTTTAGAATGTATAATGTGAAGTTACTGATTCTTAATATTTTCTTAGGATTATAGTATAAGGGTACTGCATTGGGCTTTTTGGAAAAACTCCATAATTGAATGATTTTTTTAGTTCTAGAATCTAGTCTCCCTGGTATATAAAATTTGTGGATGTTACTTGAGTTGCATAAATGTAGTAACGTATCAAGTATGTGCTGGCAATGTGGTACATATTTTAAAATGTATAAATTATTCCTTTTTCTGCTTTCCACAATCCATTTTTTTCTCTTTTTAGGGCCACCTCTATTAACACAGAAGAAGCCAACAGGACTGTATACTTAAATGTATCGCGTACTAATGGCACTGAATTAGCTGTGAGTGTGCAGTGGGAAACGGTATCCGAAACAGCCTTTGGCATGAGTATGTTTCATTTCTTGTATGAGCAAAATATCCCTGCTGGGGCTTCTCCCAGGGCTGGGAGGTGGCTCCTGGGGCCCAGTGACTGAGAGCCCTGCAGAACCCAGGGCTGGGCCATGTTGCTGCAGGGCCAGAGCCACCCAGAGCCCACCCCTGTGGTGACACCCCCACTTGAGGAGAAAAGGAAGTCACTGAGGCCTGTGCTGGGGGCTGAGCACTGGAGGCCCTGCCAGTCCTCTTACAGACACGGGGTTTCCCTGAGGCCCCATCCTGCCTGCAGTGACCGGGACTGCTTCTTCCTGGAGTTGGGTGGAGGCAGGATCTGAGGGCCACTCACTTGTTCAGGATGAAGTAGATGTCGGAGACGCCTGGGCATGGCGGCTGATCTGCATTCCTCTTATGCCAGCTGTGCACTGAGACCTGGGGTTGGAAACTTCCGGAGCCCAGGCCGAGTCGCTGGACATTTCTCGAGCTGGCAACTACATCTGGGGGCTCCCTGTGCTAAACAGGGCTGAAAGGAGCAGCAGCAGAAGCAGGAGGAAGAGCACAGAACTAGGGCCATGACTCCCCATTTTCTTGGCTGTCTCTGTGACCGCTTTGCTTATGAACCCTGCCCCAGGGCCTCCTGGTTGACAACCTCCCCTGTGCCCAGGGGCCTTGGCTGGCCCCTGGAGCCCTGTCACCAATGCCCAATGTGCCCACACAAGTTCCCTCTCGGAGCACAGAGACTGGGAATCCTGCTGCCCCAGGTGTCCTGCTGCCAGCTGTGCCCAAGGCCCTTGCCTCCTCCTCTAGGCAAAACACTGGGATTATGATGGACAGAATGGTTGACATGGTGACTTTGTGAGCTACAGCTCCGCCCAAGGACCTGCATGTGGTCATGATGCTGACCATGATCCTGATGCTGTCAACAAGCAGGTCCCTGGGCAGAGCTGCGGGTCACAAAGTCACCATGCCAACCATTCCATCCATCATAACCACAGGGTATTCTGCCCTGGGGTGGGGGGAGGGCCTTGGGGACAGTCCGTGGCTGGACACTGAGGGAAGCAGTGTCCTCAGTCACTGTGCTCTCAGAGGGAACTGGTGTGGGCCCACTGCGCATTGGTGACAGGGCTCCAGGGGCCTTGGTCCCTGGGCACAGAGGAGGTGGCCACACAGGAGGCCCGAGGTGGCTGGTGTTCGGCCTCCCTGGGCTCTGGACAGGGTCCCATGAGCAAGGAGGTCACAGAGACGGGCAGCAAAATGGGGAGGCACAGCCCCTGTGTGCCCTGCTCTGTGCTCTTCCTCCTGCTCCTCCTGCTGCTACTTATGTGGCTTTCCAGAGCCCAGAGCTTCCAGGACCCTGGCTCAGGCTGGAGAGCTTCCCACTCCTATTACCCGAACTCTACCCATTTCTGCAGCTACGGAGACCCACAGGCCAGGCAGAGTGGGAACCAAGATGAGGACGTTCTGCAGTACTGTGATGGCGCTTTTGATGTCTACTACCTCCTTGACTCGTGAGTGCTCTTCTTACCTCGGCCTGGGTGGGCCCAGCTGTCTGTCCCCTAGGTCACTGTAGGAGGATGTGGTATGAGGGGTTATGAGCCTTTGCCAGAAGAGAAGCAGGGCCAGTGTGCTGTAAGAGAGGAGAATCCAGCCTCTGTGGCTTCCTGATTCCTGGAGGGGGACTAAGGACCCAGCAAGGTGGTAGTCTTTTGCATCCAGCTGAACATCCAAGCCTTTATTGGTCAGCTTCTCTTTGGAGTGAGTTAAAGAAAATAAGTGAGTCCCCTGTGTGCCAGAATTCTGTCCAGGTGATCTCTGAGAGCCATTACGGGAGCCATCGGTGCAATGCCCTATGATTCCAACCTGGGAGTCCAAGCAGGACCAGAGTATGAGGAGAGGGTCGGGCAAGAGGGGGAAGCCAAATAGGGGTCCCTGAGACAAAGGCTTCCGTCAGAGGAGGGATGGGTCACATCTGTGATTCCTAAAAGACTGGCAGCCTTGGGGAGGATCAGTTGGAAGGGGAAGGATGAGACTGGGTGGCAGTACAAAGAGGAAGGGTCCTAGGCGGCCTGGGGAAGGCAGGAGGGAGCCTGGGACAGGTGTGTGCAGAGCAGAGGTGGCACCCACAGGCTGGAGCTGGCAGAGGAAGGAGGGAGAGTGAGGGGGGAGCAGAGGAGCTGATGTCCATCCTCCTGACCCCAGCTCTGGGCAGTGTCACCTTGCTGCAGGGGACAGGGGCTGCAGCCCTCCCCGGGCATCAGGACTGTGGTAGCTGCTGGAACACACAAACCAGGGTCGCTGTACTCTGGAAACAGAGAAGCCTGCGTGCCTCTGCCCTGAAGGGGTGTCAGCAGAGTTTAGATGGGAAGCGGGCAAATCTGCCTCTGACTGTCTCCTGAAAAGCAAAGAAAGGGCTGGATTGAGAGGCTGCAGTTCGGATCTTTCCTGCATCCCCTCCCCTATCCTCTGCTGTCTACAAGGGTCTGTGGAAATAGTTGTTCACTGTATTTAGGGAATGACGATAAGAAAAATGTCTATACATGTACAGGGCCCATGCAATTTTAAAAATATTTTCAGTCCATCTTTAGGTGAATGGGTAGATGGAAAAGCTGAAGATATGGAAGGCAATGGTACTGTGTCCTGGGCACCAAGGTTTCCATGAGGACGGCTCACATCCACCAGGTCTACTCTCTTGGTTTGCAGACTTCCTCCTTGTCTCTACCTTTCAACTATTTCATTATGACGTGTCTTGGTGTAGGCTTCTTCGCGTTATCCTACGTGGATGGATTGGATTTGCAGATGAGTATCATTCGTGAAATTTGGGATGTGTTTGGCCAGTATTTCTTCAAGAAGTGTCTCTACTCCTTTCTCTCTATTTCTGAGACTCTTACATTGTCTATAGTGGTCTGCCTGGTGGTACCCCACAGATCCCTTAAATATCCATCACTTTTCTTCTCTCTTTCTTTTTTTTTTGTATTAAATTCTTTTATTGGTACATTGTAGGTATCCAACACAATTACATTTCTCATTGGGAATTGTACCTTTATATAATGCATCTTGGTTCTTATTTTTTCCCCATTCCTAGCCCTCCACCCTTCCCTATTTACAAAGACTTTATTTCCATTTTTTCCATTTCTCATCAGTTTTTCCTTTCCCTTCTTTCCTTTCCCCTGTGCCTCCCACTACCCCTACCCCTTTGGACCTTTTCTTCCTATTTTACATTATCGATTATTCATTCTAATAATCGGTACATTTTAGGTATACAATATAATGACATTCATCATTGGAAATTTGCACCTTTACATAGTCTCTCTTGGTTCTTGTTTTTCACCTTTGCCCAGCCCTCCCTTCAACCCCTCCAGCCCTCCCTATTTACAAAGATTTTGTTCCTATTTTTCCATTTTCTCATATTAATCCCATTCCCTTCTATCCTTTCCCTTAGCCCTTCCACTTCCTTCCCCTTTGGGACAACGGCTCAGAAGCCCCTACCTCTGGGCCGGGAACAGTGGGACTCAGTACCTTGGTCTGGTGGTCTGGTGTCCTCTGCGCCTTGGTAATGTGGAATCAGGTGGCTGCCTGTCTGCAGTGGGGTGATCCGGTGTCTTCCGCGTGACTCAGGACCTCGGTAGGGTGTGCACAGACCTGCCTGTCTGCAGCGGGCTGATTCGGCGTCTTCCGCATGACTCTTCTCTCTTTCATTTTCATTTCCTTGAAATACGTGCTTTAAATTATACTGTACTATAATTCAATTGGCTTATTCTTTCTTCTGCTGTTCAACTGTTCAGATTTAGAGCTGAACAGCTCCACAAAATAAATGAATATTTATACTGAAAAAAATTATATCATCCATCTATGAGGCACTTCATCACCAGCATTTCTGTTTGGTTCCTTCTTAATGTTCTCACTCTTTGTTGTTATCCTGACTTCCTTTAATTTTTTTGTCTTTGTTTTCCTTCAGTCTTTAAGCATAATTAAGACAGTTGTTTTGAATCAATATGTAGTAAATCTAAAGATTTGACATCCTTTGGAGTGGTTTTTGTTGATTAATATAGTTCCTTTGAGTGAGGTGTGCATTCCTATTACCTTGTATGCCTTGTGGAGTTTTTATTTATTCTTTTTTTGACAATTAGGTGTTTGAACATTATTATATTGTAACTTTAGAAATCAAATCCCAGCATGCTTTGGCGGGGGGGCGGGTAGATGTCTGTATTCATTCATGTATTTTGAGACTTTTCCAAACTATTTTTGCAAAGACTTCCTAGCTATATCTGATTACTGAGTTGGTGGCCCTTCAGCTCCTATTCAGGTAATATCGTGACAGATTTCGCTGAATTCTGGAAGCTCAAACAGAAGTACAAACACCATAAAAATTAGGCAGAGAAAACATCCACCAGCCTGTCTTTACAGTTGGTTTGTGCTGAGGTACAGCTTTGGAACTTAGCTGAGGTTGTTCTGCATCTAAAGATCAACCTGAGTCAAAAGCCTATGTTTGGATTTCTCTAAACACAATCCTTGCTCCTGTACAAGTGTGAACCTCAAAACTCTGGACACATTGCTGGCTGTGAGCATCCTAACTCCCAGTCTCCCTCCCCTTGCCTTTGATGACCTAGTGTAGGTCCCCACAGAAAATAGGCTACTCCAGGTGTCTATGGAATTGTCCAGTTTCCTCACTCATGTTCTGACTTCTGTGAAACAGAATCAGCAGCAAATCCTTCAGATGTCCCCTAGGCAGGTGAAAACGAAAGCTCACAAGTAAAGCATGTGTGTCCCCCTGTGGTTGTGGAGAGCCACTTGGCCTGGACCATGCTGGGAAGCGGGTAAGGGAAGGGTTCCACAGAACACCTCACACTTTTCCACCCTTTAGAAGGGGGCTTTTTCACCGTGGCACGTTTGCTCCATTTCCATAAAGCACTGATGGGCATTTTGCAGAGCTCCTGCAAGATGAGCACACAAGCATTTCACTTGTTTTGTAAGTTTCTGTAGGAGAACAAGGGCCCAAAGCATACTTGGCTGTTTATTCTAACATCCCTCCATGATACTAACTTTTACCTAGAATTCCATTTTTCCCATTTGTCAAGGAATGGTTTGAAGAAAAATTTAAATGCCAAATAGTAGAAAGAAACTCACAAAAAACTGAGAGCTCCTTCCCAACCACTCTCTGTGTCTGAACCCAATAGCCAAACATAGCTCCATGCAAATCTCTAGTTTTCTTTGACAATGTACAGATGTTTGTGATAACGTGTTTGTAACAACTGTCTTCTGCTGCTTTGAGATTTACCCATTGTTCATCAACTTGTTTTTATGGTGAAATTTTCTCAGCTTCTACTCCCCTATACGATTTGATCTCACATCCTTTCATCTTCTCAACCTGGTGCTGTCACAATGATGTTTCAATCAGATTTTATCAGAAGTGGAAGCCTATGAGGAGGTGGGCCCTCCCCAAGGCACCTACTTCCTGGGCACCTGACTGTGCCTGTGTCCTTTCCTCTGCCCACGAGCACTTGCTTTCTCCTGTGTCCTACAATCCAAACCCTCTTTCAAAATCATCACTCCTAGGACTCCCCAGGAGCAGGTGCCATAAGCAGGTGAAGAGTGATGAGAGGGAAAGCAAAGAGTGTGAGGATTAGGGAAATGAGGTGACTTGCTTCTTAATCTTGGAGTTGCTGAGGGTAAAGCCTGCATCCTGGAAAAGTCTTAGGGTCTGGTGTTTGCTTACACAGCAACTGTCAGACAGCAGTGTCACTCACATATGCCAAATACAGTGGACAGTGCATGGGGTATGAAGAAAGACCTGGCTATAGATTTATCCCGGGTATGGACATTGTGACAAATAGCCTGAAAAGAGCTCATTTTCCTCAATCATGAACTGGGACTAAGCAGACATCACGGGGTGGATCTGGAGGGAAAATGACCTCTACGTGCCTGGGACACATGTGCTCCCTGTCTGTTACCAGGAGATTGTTAGGATGATTTAGTTCTTCATTTCCTCCCGGTTTCTACACTGATTTAGACCCAGCCTAGCAGAGTAGATGGAACAGGAGGAGGTGGCTCTTGGAGTGTGACAGTCAGCACACATTTGTGTGACCTTCGGGGGTCCCACTTGTGGGCATGATCATCTCTGGAGGGGAGAAGGTGGCCTCCTGGTGGGTGCCTCTCACCCACTCACCATGGAGCCCCGAGTATCACACGTCCCTCCGCACCAGGCGCAGTTCTCTTCTGCCCCCTGATGCTTGACCGGAAGAGCTGTGGGGACCCAGAGACCTTTGCCAGGGACATAGGGCAGATGTGACTGGTTCCCACTGGACAGGAGTCACGAGGCCCCAGGCTCCTCCTGCTCCTCACTCTCCATCTGGGGACAGAGTGGGACACAATGGAGCAGGATGCTGGAGTGGGGATGGGAAGAGCCTGCAGCCATCCCTGCTGGTCCACAGTGTGGGCACCAGGGCAGCAGTGGCCAGCCTGTTCCCTTTCCCTGGCAGTGTCTGCTAGAAAAGGCCTCTTGGGCCTGCAGGGGCTGGACTACAGGCTGGTGACAAAACCAATGTCGCACAGTCTGGGGTGCTGGTCCCCCATGCTGAGGCCCAGGTTCCCATGGGAACATGTCCCCCAGCCTCCATGCTGCTAGGGAATGTGGAAAGGAAGAGGAATCTGGGGTGTGATGAGGAGATATGCAAGGCAGATACAGTCTACAAAAGGTTCCCGTTCCAAGGGCAGGTCTGACATCTGGAACCCAGGAGTCCAGCAGGGAAGCCACAGGCCACATCTGGTCACCTCTGGACCTGGTGATGGCTCTAAAAGGCTTCCAATGGCCATGGTGCCAAGGTCACTACCCACAGGGACCTGGGAAGGTCACATCATGGGCAAGTGATGGCAGAGAACCCACAAGTCAGAGGTGACCAGAGACTTCTTCCAGCATGTCCCCTTCTTCCAGTTGGTGTCACAGCCATCACCTAGTGTGACCAGCTGCACTGGTCGGCCACCAAGAGTCCCTTGTGCTGGGAGGCCCCTCAATCCCAGCAGATGGCCTGGTTGGCCAGCCTCTTCCCACTGGTGGCCCTGAGGACAGTCACCTCCAGGATCCCCTACTGTGGTCAGAGGCATTGGGGTGGGAGCCAGTGTTAAGGATCCTGAAGAGAAGGGGAAAAGACAGAGGCCAGGTGTTCCTTGAAAGGGCACCTCATCCCTTAACTCCTGTATCTTCATTGCAGATCCCAACCCATGTTGACCTGGGCTACCTTGTCCTCATGTTTGGAAGATTTGGCGGAGAAATATGTAAAGTATGCTTCTCTGTGATGCAGGCTGCTTGAACATCCATTAGACTTGGTGGGGTCCCTTGGGTGGGGGCACAGAGCCCAGCATGACCAGGCAGGAAAGGGGACAGGGTGCACTGGTCCTCTGGGTCTCAGCTGTGTGCCTGCCCTGCCTGGGAACCTGGGCACCTGCAGGGACACCGTCTGCCCTCCAGACCCCCAGGTTGGGAAGGAAGTCAGGAGAGCAACTCAGTAGCTGACACCTGGACACAGGGTGCTCAGGGCCAAAGGAAAGGGACAGAGAGTGTGCCAGGAAGGTTAGAGGGGAAAACAAGGATTCCTAGAGGGAAGTGGTCCTGGGCAGCTTCCCAGAGGAGATGGGAAGTAAACTTGACCTTGAAGGCTGGAGAAAAGTCAGGGTCACAGTAACCCTCAGGGTGCCCTCTAGTGGGTGGTCTGTTTAGGCTGAGGAGTGTGGGTAACTCAGGGGAGGGCTGGAGACAAATCCTCACAAGTTGCTTGGGGCCAATGTCACAAGGATTTATTGTTCCAGGCCAAGGAGGGCCTTGAATTCTTCCTCTGTGTCACAAGGAGCCATGGAAGATTCACAGGCAGGGGAGTGATATAGTGCTCCAGGAAAAAACCTGTCAACTGTAGGTGAACAGAGCCAGGAAGAAGAGCAGGAGCAGTGGTCAGCTCAGCCAAGAAGGCTGCAGCCACTTTGCCGAGGGTCAGAGGTCCTGGGCCAAGGGCAGTTGGTCAGTGGCAGGAAGGGGAGGCATTGTGAGGGAGTGGGATTTCCTGAGCTGGAAGGAGGGAGGAGGAAATGGAGGGAAAGAGGGATGGGGTTAGGATAGAAAGAAGGTGACTGTAGAAGACAGGCCAGGTGGGAGGGAGGCCCCATGAGGAATGAGGAGGCTCTGTCTCCTTTAGTGTGTGTGTGTGTGTGTGTGTATGTGGTTATAGCCTTGATATGAGTGTGCCTATGTACAACTGTATGTGTGCATGACGATATGTGTGACTAT
Organism: Heterocephalus glaber; assembly: GCF_053883595.1. Classification (NCBI taxonomy): domain Eukaryota; kingdom Metazoa; phylum Chordata; class Mammalia; order Rodentia; family Bathyergidae; genus Heterocephalus; species Heterocephalus glaber. The sequence continues at coordinate 53,841 of NW_028258236.1, forward strand.
GTACATGTATGACGGTATGTGTGACTGTATGTGTGCTGTGAATGTATCAGTCTATGTGCATGTGAGTGTGAGTGGTAGCGTGAAAGTATGACTTTGAGTGTTGTACATATGTGTGTACTGTATCTGTGTGTGAGTGTTGAGTGTGTGTGAATTTGCATTATTGTGTTTTAGAATGTGTAGATCAGTGTGTGATTGAGTGAGTATAAGTGTGTGTTGGGGTGCTGGCCCAGAGGCTTGGTCATGAGGTCACCCTGACTCTCCCTGGGTCCCTGGGTCCCCACAGGGGACTGCAGCATTGCCTACTGAGGCTCTTTGCCCGTATCTGAAATGACCCTGGGCACAGAGCTGTGAGCAGCAGGGTCCGTGCTTCCCCTGGGGATGTGTCCTGGCGTCAAGTTCCCTGGCTTCTCACAGCCATGCTTCTCCCCAGCCCCAACCTGCGCATGTCCTTCATTGTGTTTAACACAAGGTCAAGAGTTGAAATGATGCTCACCTCAAATAGGTAGGTGTTGGTGGGACCCGGGAGGTGGGCCCCAGGGGAAGAGCTGGAGGTTTGTGCTGGGCAGCAAGGTCCTCTGGTGGGTCCCAGACAGGCAGCCCCAGGGGGCCCTGTGTCCTGGGCTCCTAAGGGTGCCACAGGGAGGGCTGTGGGGAAGGTGGCCTACATGTACACACAGGCTGAACACCAGAGGGGTGCTTGGGAGCTGCTGATGGGCTAGGCGGTGAGGGACCTAGCCCCTTAATGCAGTGAGGGACCTGACAGAGTGAAGAACGGAGGAGAGGAGGAGTGCTGTCTGGGGGCAGGGGAACTGCTGCCAAGAGCCTGGGATAAGGCAAGGGACAGAGAGGGGAGCGAGCGGGACAAGCCAGCAGCCAGAGAGGAGAGGGCGGGGGCTGGGCTGGGCAGGACCTGGCTGGGCCTCCCCTGGGCAGGGCTGGCTGTGTCTCCTCCTAGGCAGGGCCCAGGCAGAGACGCATCCAAGGCCCTCAGAGCTTGGCCCACAGCAGGTCTCTGCCCCAGGAGGAAGCCGCCCTCAGCGTCTTCACTCTAGGTGGCCTTGCTGTGCGGGCTCAGCCCTGTCACAGCCAATCAGCCTGAACACAGTCTTCCTTTTCTGTCCCAGTGCTGCCACCAGAGCTGGTGCTGCCTGCCCCGATCAATCCTGTCTCTAACAGCCCCTGACAGCTCTGTCCTGGCAGCCTGAGGACAGGGCTCGGCCGCCTCAGCAGCCTGCGGCCACGTCCCCACCTCAAGCCTTTAGGGTCAGGAACACTGAGGTTCTCAGCCCCGCTGCTCACGAAGCAGCCTGGCTCCTTCCTTTGGTGGCTAAGGGAGGGGCAGGTCAGGGTCTGTGCAGTGGAGACAGCACAGGACAGGCTGAGCTTGGGACCTGTGAACCAGCCTTCATTGCTGGAGGACAGAGCCTCAGCAGGGTGTCCTTGGCTTCCAGTCAGCATCAGGCATGGGGGGCTCCCTGAAACCTCAGACTCAAACTGCATGTCCCTGGGTCCCACTCCACCCTTGCTGTAGCACCCCTGGGGAGGGGTCCCTGAGGGTGGGGTGCTTGAGACAGGATGAGCTCAGAGAAAGTCAGGTTCCTGAGGGACCTGCTCTCAGCCTCCCCACCACCCAGAGGGCTCAGAGGTCAGGGACAGAAAAGGACACAAACCTGGCAATGATCCAGCACACAACTGGGTTGGGAGAGTTGCTCATGTTTCCCGTCCATGGCATTTCCACAGTTCACCCAGCCATAGGATGGCTTGAGGGCTGTTTCTTTCTGTCCACTTTCCTCACCTCCATCTTTTTGCCATGAATTTTTCAGAACGACAATCTTCCATCATCTTGTCCAGTTGGAGACCATTCCCACTGGTGGGAAAATCTACCTGCAGAAGGCACTCAGACAGGTGGGGAGCCCACTTCCTGGAGTCCATGCTGGCCCTCACCTTAGAGCACTATCCCAGTCTACTGCTCTCTCTATGGTGTTTCTCTTTCCTTGCAGGCGAATGATCAGATTGCAAGAGCCAATTCCAGAGGTGAGCCCCTGCCTTCCTCCTCAGGTGGCTGCACTGAGCTGGCCGCCCTCCAGGGAGCTCTATGTGCAGACCCCATGGTTCCCCAGCCTGGCTCTGGGAGCCCATTGCTCCCCTTCCCATCCCAGTACTTTTCAGTGGGCAGAGCACCTGCCCCAGCATGGCTCTCACAGGACAGGAGGTCCCATGGGTCCACACAGGGCACTTGGTCACTCTGAGCTCCTGGACTTTCACTGGGCCCTGTGTGCAGAAGGAGAAGGCCGAGATCCCAAGCTGCCTGAGAACCACCATAAGGAGCCCACTCTCTCCCCAGGGCCAGACCTTCCTCCCCTTCTCCGTTCCTGTCTTCCATGGCCCACTTGCTCCTGGACCTGCATCTCCTACCACGAAAATGGCTGGCAGCTCTGGGCCAGAGTGGTGGGGCCCAGTGGGGACTGTGCTGGGGAAGAATGGGGTCCCCTGTCCAGGACCCCGCATGAGAGTGCTGAGCAGCTGGGCCGCTGTCCCAAGCAGAAACCTGCAGGTTGTAGCCAAAGCAGGCACTGGCACCACCCCTTCCTGGGCTGCTCTGCAGGACAGGCTGCTGCTTCCTGTGCCCAGAGATGGGCTGGGGCTGGTGGACACATGGCTGGGCTGTCCTCAGGGCAGAGGGTGTGCCTTCTGGGACCAGTAAGGGTTCAGGCTATCTGGTAGGGAGATGGCCCTGGGCAAGAGCCCCTTCTCATTCTGGGGTCTCTGGGTGGTGGGTGCTGGGGTAAGGGTTAAGGTGTGAGGAGCACCCACCTGCCTTCCGTGGGCAGTGCTGAGGCCTAGCAGTCTACGGTGGTCCTGGGTCCCCTGCTGGTCACTCTTGGACCTTACTCACCACCCCTCTTGTTTCTTGACAGGCAACAGGGTGTCTAGCATGATCATCGCTCTACTTACTGGACAACTGAAGCCAGATGTACTTAACAAATCTGTGGTGGAGGTGAGTGGGCTTGTCCTCAGCGTTCTCTGTTCCATTCTGTGCCAAAAGCTCACCCAGTTCTTTCCCTCAGGCTCACAAGGCTCGGACCATGGGAGCGTACATTTACTGCATTGGTGTCAGCGAATACAACGTAGAACAGGTATTTTGGATCGGGTGACTGGGGGCCCTCTGCAGTCCCGCTGGTGACAGATCTCCAAGACAGCTCCTCAGGGCACCAGGAAATGCGGGCAGCAGGTGTGCCAGGCAGAAGGACAAAAATGGGTTTCAGTACACCGCACCACACTGAGTGGTGCAGAGCTTCCTATGTCCTGAGCCTGGGGTGCGTGCAGGCGCCCCCACGGCCCAAGGGCATGACACTGTGCCCTGGCTCTGGGGCCCTGGTGCATCGAGGAGTCCCTGCCTTGGGGGCCAAGCCAGTTCCTCTCTCTTATAGTTGACAGCAATTGCAGACAGCCCAGAACACGTCTTTGGCATACATGGGGTACCCAGGAACCTGCATGGAAGAGTTAACTACGTGCGTGAGTGGGCAGGGTGCGAGCAGGGGGACAGCGGCATCTCTTCAGGGCCTGAGGCTCACATTCCTGTCCCTTCTCCTGCTCTCCATCTCAGATTGGAACAAGGGCCTGTCTTGAACTCAGATCAGTGGAGCCTTCCCCTCTGTGCACAGGTGAGAGCTGAGGGGTGACAGCTATGGGCAGGGCGGTGCAGGGAGTTGTGTGCACAAGTAATGTGTGGTGTGTGTGGTCTGTGGGATGTGTGGTATATGTGATGTGTAATATATGGTGTGAGTACTGGGGTATGTTGGTGCTGTGTGGCTATGTTCCGTGTGTCCTTGATGGATGTATGGGTATGCATGATGTATGTGTGATATTTGATTTATATGCGTGTTTTATGTTATGTGTATGTGTTTTATGGTATGTTTCTGATGAGTGTGATGGTGTTTTCATTTTGACATGTGTTGTTTGTTCTTGGTGGATGAACTATGTGTAGTACATGTAAAAGATACATGTTGTGTGTGGTAGGGTATATGCTTTGTATATTTGTGAGTGTATGTGGTGTATATTAGGAGTATGGTAGATGGATGTTATATATGATATATGTATTGGTGGTGCGGTGTGTATGTGTCCATTGTGTGTTTGGAAAGTGTGTACATTATGTGTTGTGTTGGTTTATGAGGGGTGTTTTTGTGTGTTTATATGGTGTGTGTTCGGGGTACAATTTGTGTATGTTTGGTAAGTTTGTGGTGTGTGTGTTTGTAGTGTGTCTTTGATGATTGTGGGGCAGGGTGTGTTGTGATGTTGTTGTATGATATGTGTGGTATGTGGATTTGTGGAAATACGTTAAGCTGGTATCTAGATGGTCCCCCAAAGCTTCATGCACTCATAAGTGGGGCTTTGAGGAGTGACTGGATCATGGGTATGTGGTACTGGATTAGTCCACCAATTGTTTTAGCATAGTTCTAGGTATGGATGATGGATTTATTGAAGAAGGAAGCCCCTCCCTGGATGTGGGTGGCACCAACCAATAGTCTTGCAACTTGGATGAAATAAAAAGGGAAAGAAGGAAGTGCTGCTGCTTCCTGCTTGCCATGCCATGAGTTCTTTCTCCTCTGCCATGCCCCTCTTCCGTGCCACCCTGCCTTGTAGCCAGCTAACTATGGACTGAAACCTCTACAAACTGTGAGCTAACATAAACCTTTCCTCCCATAAGTTACAGATGCCAGATATTTTGTTCCAGCAACAAGAACCTAACTAAGACAGGATATATAGTGTGTTTTTCAGTATGACATGTATAAGGAGTGGGTATATATGTCTGTGGTACAGGCTATGTGTATCTTTGAGAAATGTGGTGTGTGATGTGTTTACATTTGCCATGAGGGGACAGTGTCATGTGGAGTAGGCAAAGCAGGTTGTGCTCTGTGATTTGTGGTGTGTGTATTTGGAATATATAAGATGTTTTTGGTGGAGTGTGGGGGTGGGTATAGTCCACATGACTCTGCATTGTGTATACATATATAATGTATATTCAATGGGGATGAAAGTCAAGAGTGACTGTGAGTATCTGTGAAATTACTTATTCTATCTCATAACAAAAATATTTCATGTAAAATTATTAAAAATACATAGTATTTCAAAATTCTGAAGAAAACCCCAGAATTCCACAACAGATAAATAGGTCAAAACATGTTGAGTATTCCTTTCCTTAATGCTTAGTTTTAGAAGGTGTTTCACTTAATCTTGACTGAATGAAGAGACTCCTGGAGCGGTAATTGGATGGTGAGAGCACAACCTCACCAACAGGTTAACCCACTAATGAGCTCATAGACAAGCAGGTTTAGAGGAAGTGGGAATAGTTTAAAGAAGTGGGTTATGGGGCATGACCTTGGGCACTATTAACTGGTCTCCAGCTCCTTCCTCTGTGGCCTTTCCAATCTGCTCTGTTTCCTGGCTGCCATGAGTTGAGCTTTCTTCCACTACACCCTTCCTCTATGATGTCTCTGCTTTGGAAACAGCAAGCAGCGAACCTGAACCCTCTGAAACCATAAACCAAAAGAAACCTTTCCTTGTTTGAGTTGTGATGTGAGATATTTTGTCCCAGTGACAGTAAGCTGACTAATACAGGAAATTGGTACCAGAAATGAATTATTGCTGTGACTGAACCTGATCCAAATAGTTCAGAAGCCTTTAAAATTGGTTTGCAGAGGGAGTTTGGAAAATTTTAGTGATGTGGGCTACATAAGCCCTACAATGCTGTAAGCAGAGGTTGATGGATGAGTGATTCTGGTAGAAACTTAGAAGATTAGAATGGTGACAGAAGAGATAGTAAAGACTGCTCATGAGGTTTTAGATGGGAATGGGAATTGCTCTGGAAATGTGCATTTTACAACTGGCAAAAAATATGCCTATATTAGGTCTGTGCACTAAAACTTTGTGATGCCAACTTTAAAGGCAATGATCTAATTGACTCGATGGAAGAAATTTAAAAGCGGCCCAAAGTTCAGGCTGTAGCATGGGTACTACTGGAAAATTTTAGCAAGACTTACGGTGAGGATCAGGAGGAAAAAGCAGAGAAGAAAGATTTCTAAAACTTTCATTTGGCCAGAAAAGAATAATGTGTAAAGTTGGAGCCAAAGGAGGGATGATTGCTGAAGAGATTAGCACCATTACAAAGAAACCAAATAGTTTTTATTGAAACATCTTAAAAGGAAGGTGCCTTGAAGATATCTCAGAAATCATCAAGATGCCAACCCTTACAAAGTATCACAGTGTAAATATTTCATTTGAGGAGAGAGCTCCAGGAACACCTGTTTGAGAAGGGTCCCAGTGGAATGTGTTCTTCAGCACTCATTTCATCATTCTCAGCCACTCAGACATGCAGACACCACTGCAGCCATGGTCCAGGTGGACACAACTCAAGTTAGCAGAAGATTTTAGCACCATCCACGTGATGCTGGTTTTGCAGGCATGCAAAATTCAAGAGTCATGGGATCATAGAGGTTTCCACTCAGATTTCAAAGAAGGTCTTGGAGAGCTTGGAATATGTCACAAGGCTCTAGTTTCTGGCTGTAGACCCTGAGAGTGTAGTGCACGAACCTGAAAGAGTGAAATCAAAGCTGCAGTGGAGATCCCAGGAAGTTGGAAATGCCAGGAGCATGGAATGCCCACAAAGCCAGCACAAGAGAGAGACCATGTGTACTGCAACCAGTAAGGCTATTGGGATGGGGCTATCAGTGCCTTTTGAAGTTCATATCATACCACCACATACCTCGATGTCAGACATGGAGATATAGCACTTAATTTGCATTGCTGTGGATTTTTCTTACTGTGGTCCAATTGGTTTCTATCCCCCCATTCTTTCCATTGTTTGCCTTGCATCACTGTACCTTGGGATTATGTGACTTGTTTTTGATTCTTACAGGGGTTCACAGCTAGCTAAGAATATTTCTGCTGAGCCTCAGGGGAGTCTTTAGACTTTTGAGTAATGCTGAAACTTTTGAGTCTTTGGGGGAGGAATTAGTGTACTTTCACTTGTATGCAACTAAAAATTTTTAGTATTGAGTAGTTAGTAGTTTTATTTGTATGCAGCATTGTTGCATCATGTCAGGCAGAATTATGGCCTGGTTATCGTATTGTGTAGAAATGAGGTTTGAAGAAGGTGTACTTAGGCATCAACTTGACAAGGTGGGTACTTGTGCAAGTTAATCTTGATTGTCAACCAGACTGGATGGAGAAACTCGTGAGAGGTCTTGGATTGTGAAGGTGCCAATGTCACAGTGGCTTAGCACACCAGTGAATTCATAGCTGAGAGGGCTATCAGTAGATGGTATCGCTAGATGATATTACTCCTGCTTGGAGTAAGTTGGACATGGGGGCATGACCTTGGGAACTATATCTGATCCCTGTCCCTTCTTCCCTGGCTCTTTCACACTTGTTCTGCTTTCCCTTTGCCATGACTATAGCAGCTTTCCTTCACCATACCCTCTGCCATGACCTTTCTGCCTTGGAACCAGGTGACCATAGTCTGAAACTTCTCTTTGGATCTGTATAGATGTTTCTGGCTTTGGATTTTTTGAGGATTTGGAATTTTGCCTAGACACACTAGGATATCCTGGAGATGAGATACAAGTCTCATCAGTTATGCTTCATGTACGCTCAGTTATGTTTCATGCACACTGTGCATATGTAGCCTGAAGGTGATTCTATATATGTTAGTGCATTTGTATTTTAATCATGATTTGTCACAAAAAGTAAATTGTGGGATTTTCCACATTTGCTCTCATATTTAAGCTTAAAAAGTTACGGATTTTGGAGCATTTCAGATTTCATTTGTACAGATAAGTGATCCTCAAAATGTTAAGAGGAATTTAGAGCTCACCCCAGAAAGGCCATGCTGATGTGGAATTTGAAATATCAAAGGAATTCTAAATCCAAATCATGGGGAAAACAAGGCAATCACATCGCTGAATAAAACAAAAGTGTTGCACAAATTCAGCACCGGTATTGTACAAGACAGAAAGTAAACCTCCATGCCTGACCCGGCACCACAGGAGCAGCCGTTTGTTCCACCCCACCCCTCTGTGGAAATGACAGCACTTATCCCAAGGCTGGAAGTGATAAGGATGCCCCCAGTCCATCCCAGGTCCCTGCCTTGGTGCACTGAGGATGCTCCTAAGTGGTCCAGAGGGAGGCCACCTGTCTTTGTCATGGGCACTATGTATGCAGCCATCATCCCCATGTGGCTGGCTTCTGACACCCAGGTGGAGGGGACAGGGAGGGTCAGGCTCTTCCTCCCACAAGTGACACCTTGGCTGCTACAGCTGCTGGGTCCTGGCTTCTGTGTCCCTTGTGGGAGGCGCCATGACTGCAGGCTGTGGGAAGACAGAACTGTGCCCACTTTGAGCTCTGCCACCCACGGCCCAGGGGAGGGATAAGGTGCCAACCACCTGGGCTGCAGTGTGGTCTTCGATGGATAGAAATAGCACTGTGGGGACATTGGGGGACAGACGGACAATGATGGCATAGCATCAGGACGTGGATAGGAGCTGAGGATGGCTGGACCTGACCTCTCCACCCTGGACCTCTGCTCTGCACCCGAGCCCCTCTGATGCTGGGCAGGGTGGGGGCTGCAGTGCTGGGTGGAGGTGGGTCAGGGACCTCACCCCAGGGTCTCTCCTCCTTCTGGTGTGAAGCACCTCAGCAGATCGGCTGCCCTGACACACAGGCCCTGACGTCTGGGCAGCCAGAGAAACCCCAGGTGAGGACAGGAGCTGCCACTGCTTCCTCCCAGCCACAGAGCTGAGGTGACAGGTGCCTCCAGACACCAGCTCCACTGCTGACCTGTTACACTCCTGGGTGTCCTGAGCAGAGCTGCCATACACATAGTGACTCGGGGAAGCTGAGGCAGGAGCCTGGGCCCCAGGTGACACAGAATGGGCTGGGTACTCAGGCCGGCATGGAGAGCCAGTCCATGTGCAGGGACTGGGGGACAGGGCTGTTGCAGCCCAGGGTCCTGGGCTGGGTGACCTGGGGCCACACCAGGGCCATGGTGACAGGAAGGATACAGGCCTGGGCCAGGAGCTGCTGTCAGGCCAAGGAGCTGGGAAGTGCAACTGGAAGACCCACAGGAACCCAGCCTGGGTGCTGCAGAGCTGCCCAGCTGCCCTCTCTCGTCCCTTGTGGCTTGGCCTGAGGGGCATGGAGGCCCACGCTGGTGGAGTGAGGGACTTTTGGGTCCACGGGGAGATGGGCTGTGTTCCTTGTGGTTCAGGGAGAGGCTGGGTTTGGAAGGAGGTGTCAACCCCCATTAGTCCCCCTCCTGGTAGGACAGGGGCCTCTGGTGCCCCCATCCTGGCCCTGCTCCTGGGGTCTCCAGTGGGGACCATGGGAATTCAGGATGGGAGGCCTCAGCTGAGATGGCCCCTGGCAGTTGGGTGTCTGTCATGCTGCTGTAGTCGGGGATGGTGGGAGGAGGACTCCCATGTGTGTAAGGCTGGTTCTGCTGCATCCACATGGACCCTTGGTGACAGCAGATGTGAATTTGGCCTGGGGGACACAGATAGTCAGATGCAGCTGCTGCCTCTTGGGGCCCCTTTGGATTTGTCCTACAGGTGATCACAGTGAACAATGGTCTGAGAGAGGCCACAGAGTACAGCTCCCTCACTCATGCCTTTGAATGTGCCCTTACAGCAGCCAAGCAGGTGATTCTGAAAGGCTACGGCTTCCATAATGCAAGGAACAGAGACCAGGTCATTTGCAGATTCAAGTTCAGTAACAATGTTACCTTCGGTAAGGAGCCCCTTTGTTTTCTGAGCCACTACCATCCTACACAGTTGTACCCCCTCCTGTCTGTCACCTGAGTCCCTGGCCCTTTGCTGACCTTCTTGGAGACTGTCACGGGGTTCCGGGCACTGAATGTTGACAGGTGAAGAGGGGCCTGGCTGGGGTGCAGCCACCTCTCTGTTCATCTGGAAAGCAGGGAGGTAGGAAGTGTCCATCTCTCCACAAGCAGGCCAGAGCAGGCCTCCCCTCAGCAGGTTTGTGTGGTGGGCGCTGTCTCACAGCAGCATCTGGCCCATCCTATCCCCACCCTTTTCTGAGAGCCTAAGACTTGCACCAGACCCTGATGGCAGGACAGGCGACAGAACTTACAGTGCTTACAGTGTCAGGTTTGTGTAACTTTAGGTGAGGTTCTTTACTATGACAACCAAAGTATTCAGTGCAGTCCGTTCATGGCTGGAAAACTATTCTCCCTTCAGCCAGGTTGTGCTGGGCTCTCTGCTTCCCCTGACTGGGGGACCAGGTCTCCGTGGGCCAGGTAACCTGCCCTGCAATACCTCTCTACCCTGGGTCAGTGGCAGCAAGGTAGGGATAGCTTTCCACAATGAAAACCAAGTATCCCACCCCCAGAAGCAAACCCTTTCCCTGGCCAAGTGTCCTCCAGCCATTCTCATGATCAGCAGCAGAGAAGGCATAAAATGCTTCAGCAGGTCACAGGTAATATGATCAATGACACAGGGCCAGACAGCACTAAACCATTTTGTGACCAAATGTAGAAAAGACCTAAAAATACTACTATGTACAAAATAATTGTTAATTTTCTATCTTAAGTTACAAATGTTTATGATTATTTTAACATTTATTATAAATTTTTCTAATAAAAATGATACATAATATAAAATAAAAAGTAGAAATAGAGAATGCAGACATTGCCCCTAAACCATAAAGTGAAGTTCTGTTAGCACTCTCAAATACACCACAAACATTTTACTTTCCCATGAGTGTGATTTTTAAAGACCCTTCAGTGGGATGTGCACACACTGAGCAGCACACAAATGCTGCTTTAGGACATTTCAGTGTCTGCAGGGGCCAGGTGTATGGAGGGACAGAGACCCTGAGCACTCAGGGACAGGACTGCAGTTTCCCGTGCTGGGTTTGATCTGTGTGCTCTACAGTGCAGTGTGCAGTGCTGACCCCACCCGCCGGCCCTGTAAAACCACAGGCTATTTCTCCACAGACGACAAGCCTGTTTTTATAAAAGTTAAAACACAACTCTAAACCTGATCCCGCTACCCAGGAGCCCTCTCCTCTCAGTGTCCCTGGAACATGGCCCTGTGCTGGGCAGGGTGCTGTGGAGCTGGCAGAGCATCCTCCCTGCTGGCTGCTCCACCATCGGGCTGAGGTCAGGAGGGACCTTGTCTGTCCCCACCTGTGCCTGGGGAAGCCAGAGTCAGGAGAAGGGACAGGGAGGGACTAGCCTCCCAGAAGCACAGATGGCAGGACCTGAGAGTCCTTCTGACTCCATCATTCCAGCCAGCAGAAGGGACACTGGGGACCTGGCAAGCTGGAGCCTGAGGCAGAGGGCTGCATGCAGGGGCCCAAGGATGTGGCTCGGCACTCACCTGGACCAGGGCTCAGGAGGTATAGGGAAGGTTCTATTGCTGCATGTTAAGGAACTCTTCTGAGTTTCCAAGCTCTTACAGAAACAGAGAAAGATAGATGAGGAGAAGACGGAAGGAAGGAAAAAGGAAGGAAGGAAGAGAAGGGGAGAAACAGAAATCACCAAACATCCCCATTTCCTCCGCGGGCTGCCCCAGCTCAGTAATGACCCCACCTGGGCCCTATGGTCAAATCCCAGGGTCGCCCTTGGTCATCTCAGCCCACCCCACACCCAGTCCCCCAGCTAGTCCCACATGACTGCTGTCCACACGGTGCCCAGGATCTGCGCACCCACAAAGATCCACTGCACCAGGAGCAAAACCCTGTTCTCTGCTCAGTGTCCACCTCTGGGCTCCTGTCCTTCCCTCCTCAGTGATCTCTGAATTTCCTGCCTCAGGGCCTTGGCATGTGACAGCCCCACAGCTTAGAACACACTTTACTCCCAACATTCCCTGGCTGCTGCTTGTCTGGTTACTCTGAGCTCGAACATCAGATGCTCAGGAAGAAGTGATGTTAGTGGACGTGGCTCACAGCACAAGAATGTATCAGAACCATCAAATACCTGTCCCCTTCTATCAGTCTAAGCCAGCACCTCTGCTTTCCAGAAGACAGTGGTAGCAGGGTAGGTGACTTGTGTAGTGATGTCCGCTTGTGTCCTTTTCTTTTAGATGAACATCCAATCAGGATGAACATGACAACCATAATTTGTCCCAAACCACAGGCAGTGCAACCTGGACAGTAAGTCACCATGGTTCTGGGTCCTAGGGGCAAGGACAGTGTGGCCTCTGTTTGCCACTGTCTCCTGTCCTGAGGTCGGCCTGCTCTGCACTGAGGCGCCCTCCCCACCTGCCCTTGTGGGTGACCTTCAAGGTGCCCAGGGAAGCACAGAAGCCCAGGCACTGCAGAGGGCAGGTGCACGAGAGGCTGGGCCAGACATGGCTGCCTTTCCTCCGGGTCACCTTTCCCGGCCAGGACCACACAGCGCGTGATAGAAGTGTGACGGTGATGCTGTTCAGACCTCCCTGGTCCCTCAGCCACGGCCAGGATGGCACCATCTGCCGTGAGGGCCACTCACTGCCTGAGCTGCAGCCCTTGCTGAGGCTGACCTCACAGTGACTTGGGGAACCAGCTCTCATGACCCACGTGACTTCCCCCTGGTCACCCTGAATGTGTGACTTTCAGAGTCATTGTCCTGAGCAGAGCTATGAGGTCCTGGTCCCCATAGGTCGGGTCCCTTGTCTGTCCCTCCTGTGCATTAGGAACATCACAGTGGAAGTCAGCCTGAACAGTGGGAGGGACTTCCTTGCCCGCAGCATCAGGGTGAAGGCCACCGCCGACTGTGTGAGTATTGGAGGCTGTGTCCTGGGCTGTGCCGAGCACTGCCCTGGGCGCACATACACCTGGGGAGGCAGAGGCAGGGGGTCCCATGTAGGCCAGAGGGCAGCTGTGCAGACAGTGAGAACTGATTGCATGGACAGGGTAGGGTTCACAGCACACAGAACCACCAGTAACCTCAGCGGCCTCCTCTGAGCCAGCGCGTGACTCGGGAAGGCTGGGCAGACAGCCCGTGGGCCCTCATTGTGAGTGACAATTAGGGCCAGCCCTGTCCCTTTTCTCACAGGCAGGAGGGAACACCCTAAGCCTTCTAAGCCAATTCCCCAGGCAGGAGGGGCTCCCACCCCTCTGCACAGGGGCCCACTGAGGCTCAGAGAGGGTGAGGTGAGCCCAGGATACAGAGCCAGGAGATGGGCGGCGAGGCCTGGGGTCTCCTGTCTTCCCCTGAGTCCCCAGCAGCCCGGCCTCCCCAACATGGCACCTGTAGCTCTCTGTGTCCTCAGGACGAGCTGTACTGGCCCCGAGGTGAGCAGGGAGGCTGGGGTCACGCAGGGTCTCCTAGGCCTCCTTGTCCGGGCTGAGTGCAAAGCCCTGAGCAGAGCAGAAGTGCGTCCTGCAGCCTGGGGACCAGGGCCGGCCCCTCACCACTCTGGGGACGCTGAAATCTGTCCGAGCTGTGTCAGCAAAGATGAGTAGAGGGTAGCCATGAGCAGATGCTCCAGTTGCTCTCCTGCCACCTGCAATTCATGCTGTCTGTGTGCTGGCCATGGTCACATGACAATCTCCTCCTGCAGAATCGGCCCCCCACAACCACCACTAGGCGCCCCAGGCTGCGTCCACCATCACCAACGGTATCGACCACAAAAACAACGACTCCAGCCCCAGTCACTCCTCGACCCCTGGACATCGCTGTCTCCCAGACCAGCCCACCCCAGCTGACGAAACCACCCAAAAAAATGCCAAGCAAAGCGCTTCTGCTGCTCACAGCAGTGCTGGGGCTGCTGCTGATCCCCATGGTGCTCTGGTGGGTCTGGTGGTTGTGCTGCAGGAAGGTGAGTCCCTCTGCAGCCAGGGACCAGGACATGGGACAGCCCCCTGCTCCAGCCTGTGGGCCATTTCCCATCTGCCCTGAGCCAGCAGAGCCTAGCATGTGCCATGAGAAACCCAGACCCCAACCCAGCCAGAATCCCATGGGTGAGGGTGCCCCAGGATCCTGGAACAGGGAAGACTACCTCCCAAGAATGTCTGCTTGTGTCGCTTTATGTTCTCCTTGGGATCCAGTGCTCAGGGCTTTGGGAAAGGAGAGCTGGCCCTGTGTCCACCCTGGCTGCGCTGGGCTCCTTTGCATTTGTCTTCATCTCTATGTCCTCCGGGGCCAGGGCTGGGCTGGGCTGGGCGCAGCCTTGGGGGTACAGGGCTGAGGATGGAGGGCATCTGGGGGCTGAGCTGGGAGGCTGTCCCCAAAGGAGCACAGGGATGGGGCAGGGGCAGTCTGGGGCTCAGCTGAATGGGACCAGAAGTGTTAAGTGGCTGGGCCAGGGGACTTGGCTAGGGGTGTCAGGAGACAGGGTGCTGCCTGGGACCTGTGCTTGCTGCACCGTGGTCTGGGGAGGTGGCAACTGCAAAGCCAGGCCCAGGGGGAGGGGACAGTCACCTGCCAGTGCCCTGATCCTTGCACAGCCCCCTGCCAGGCTTCTGCCAGCCAGGGTGACCTCAGGAGACCAAGGTTCCACCATGGGGCTGTGGGCAGGTGGGGCAGAGGCAGACCTTGGAACAAAGGAGTTTGGCTGTCACTCCACACAGGGCCCTCCCCAGTGAGTGATGCTCACTGTCATTTATATCATCCCAAATCCTTAGCTGACCCCACATGCGGATAGCCACTCCCCAAGGGCTGCAGATAGGGATGAGAACAGGTGAATTTCTCTTGTAGAAGCCGAGAACTAAGAAACCTGCTCATCCTCGTCCTCGTCCTCGTCCTCGTCCTCGTCCTCCTCCTCCTCCTCCTCCTCTGGCTTCTCCTCCACCTCTGGCCCCAGCGCCAGACCCGCCACCTGACACCGCGTGCCTCACCATTACCGTGTGCTGCTGTGCATGCCGTGGCGTGTGTGAGAATACGGGCCCGGAGGTGAGGGGCTGGGGACCACGACCCCAGCTGGGGCTCTGGGGAAGAGGAGCTCTGGAGCCCTCTGAGGGGACATGGCTGCGTGGACTTTGCAGGGATCCTGTGGTACCAGAGGACAGCTCAAGACCTCCCCCCCCACCTTGGCCAGGCAGGGCAGCACCCAGGGGAGCTCGCCCTCTCACCCCACCCCAGCCTAGCCCAGCCCCAGGATCTGTGGCTTCCACCTGGGAGCTTCTTGCCTCTGTCTCCCCATAGCACTGCTAAGAAGCCAGCCCTTGCTAGAGACACTGAGAAGCCACTAACTGCCCTGTAAAGAGGGAGGACACCATGACCAGTGGCCAGTTCTAACTGTGGGGCCATCCTTGCCCACCCACAGGACCCAGAGGCCAGCACTTGGTCATGGAGCCAGTGTGCCCCCACCCTGGGCCAGGCTACTCCTGTCCCATCTCTGCCTTCCGCTCCTCTGCCTTGGTTTCAAGCACACACCCTTGAGCTCAACATGGGCCTCCTTACCCTCTCTGTGCCCACGTGCTACCCTACCCTATCCTGGGACTCTTGCCCAGCCACATGCCCACACCCGTGCCCCTTGACACCCTCTATGTCCTGCTCACATGCCTCCAACCTCTGACCTCCAACACCTGCTGTTAGCTAACTTGTGGCCCAAACATTCTGACCTCCCAGACACCCAAGAGTGCCAGCCTCCCCAGGGCATCCAGAATAGGGCCTCAGTATGGCCCTGGGGACAGAGCTGTCAGGAGCTCTGGTCCTGACGCTACTGGAGGCCGAGTCCTGGCCCTGCCCTTCCTTTTTGCCCCTGTGTCTTAGTTACTTTTCTTGTTGCTGAGGCAAAACATCCCACACCCGAAGTTAAAGGAGGAAAGGTTTATTTAGCTCACACTTTGTAGAAGTTTCAGTCCATGGTCAGCTGGCTCCAAGGCAGGGTGGCATGGCCAAGAGGAATCACAGACAAGACACAGTTCATGGTGGGCAGATGTCAGCAGAAACAGCAAGCAGCAAGAGACAAGGAAGGACCCTCTTTCTGTCCCTTATAGTCCACCCAGGCTACACAGCCTTGGGGCAGGCAGCACTCACACCCAGAACTATGCCAAACCAATCAGTGGACTGACTTAGTAATCACACGCCCTTAATCCCAGTATCACACACTCTAGATCCAGCTACCTCTGAAAGAGACCCTCCTCTAGGACCACATGAGGCTTTGGGGGGACACCTAGACACAAGCCATAACTCCCAATCTGCTTTTAGGGCACCATGACCTTGTGTAACTTCGGTCACCCCAGCTGCCACCAGGTGCCACTGATAAGGTCTCAGCCCAGTGACCAGATAAGGAGAACACAGGGACCCTCCTGGTGGACACAGTGGGCACTGCTCTTCCCTGACCCCTGTCCTGTGGGACTGTGGCTCAGGGTTGCGTTGGGGCAAGTGCTGGGGGGACACACTGGTTGGGGGACACACCAGGTTGTAAAGATCCATTTCAGTCCTTTCCTGGGACACGGGGAAATCCACATGGTTATGAGCGTCCTCCGTGGAGGTGTGATGCTCAGGGCTGGGGGTCGCCAAAGTTTCCTGTGGCTCAAATCTATGCCCGGGTGTTCTGGTGTCCCCAATGAATCATCCCAGCAACTGTGGGAAAGTTGTGTGCACTTTCCCAGTTCACACCAGAGACAGAAACCTGCAGAGTTTATGTGACCTGTCCCTGGTCACAAAGCCCAGGCCTGGCTCCCACCTCCCCTCCAAGGATGCAGACTGGCACCCCTTTCAGATCCACTGCTCAGCCCCCAGCCTGCCTGCTGTCAGATGCCTGGACTGAGCCTGGAGGCAGTGGAGGCTGGAGGGCAGCACCAGGGAAGGTGCCTCATCCAGGCCCACCCTCCAGCCAGGTGCTTGCATCCTCTGGCCCAGTTCCAGGGGCACTCAGCCATCTCCCCTCTCTCTGCTCTTCCCACCAGGGCAGCTGTACCAACTTCAACCTCCTGGAGGCGCTCTGTGCCCAGGGCCCCTTGGCTCCCCTGATCGGTCTTCAGCCCAGCCAGGACAGCCTCTCCGTGGAGTACTGCTCCCGGTGCCATCCACCCCGCAGCCCAAAGTGCGAGACCCCCTTCTAGAATACTCCCCCTGCTGCCTCCCCCTTCCCGGACAGCCTGTAGGCCTGCACTGTCACTCCCACCTCCATAGACCACCTCTCAGGCCCCGCTTACCCAGATGAGAGGTCTTCTTGCTGAATTGGACATGCCATGGAGTCTTGGATTCTAATAAACTAGAGTTGTAATTTGTTGCTGCACAGTGAGGGTTTGTCACTGGGGAGATGCTCCCCCGTCTGAGTGGTGCCCAAATATGCACTCTGTTATCCTTTGGATGCCAGGTATGCGTGACCCCACTGCTACCACTTTGTCTTCATCTGTCACCGAGGGACGGGAAACATGGATGTAATGTTAAGACCTCACTGAACAAACAATCCATAATTATTCAACAGTGAATGAAGCAGCTGAATTTATGCTTTTCACTTGACTTTTTCTAGGCACAAATAGGTTGAATATGCCCAGTATGGTTTGTGATCTTTATGGACTGAATGGGTGGATAGTGATGACCCTATTTTCCCCCTGTTGGCAAAAGAAATATTTTGGTGGAATGGCCCTAAGTAGATGTGTAGAGGTGGTTTTTTGCATTTCACTAGATCAGTACCTTTGAACTTGTTACTGTTTAGTAGTGTGACAGCCTTGGGAACCAGCTCTGTTCACCTGTGCCTCAGTTTCCTAACAGTGGATGAGGATACTATTTGTGTTACAGACTTGTGGGGCCCCGGGGAGATGTAGAGCGAGTAGAGCCTGGGTAGATGTCCCCACCCAGTTGGGTCTGTGTACTCCATTGTCATCCTGCAGTTTGAAGCAGGATGAAGCATCCCTACAAAGATGGTCCCTCGTTCCTGCCCCTCCAGGGCCACCTGCTCTCTGAGCTGGACTTTCCTTCGTGGGGTGCCCCTGTTATACGTGCAGAGCAGGGAAACAGGACTGGATTCAGGACCTCCAGGGCCACAGTGTCCCTGGTTGGAGAGTTGCACCCAAATATTGGGATTCCCCGGTCCCTTGAGGCTCAGAACCTGGGCTGCCGGGACTGTGGTTTGGATGTCTTGGACCCAGAATCTGTCTGTGGGGTCTGTTTCTTGGGCCAGAGTGACCAAGGCTTTAAGTCATCCTAATGATCTAGGGTTGACATAAGGACTTCCAGATGATATAAGGGAAATACTATAACTCCCAACCTGTTAGATGTCTGATATGCAGAGTTCCTATTCTCTAAAATGGAAGAATGAATTCTAGGAACAACAGAGGTTAAGAGTAGGAAATATTTATTGAGAAAAGGATACTTTCTGTCTGGGACAGAAGGGGACCCAGAAAGTGGGTTGTCTATGAGCCCACTTTTCAAAGAAGTTTTAGACACCAAAATCATGAGTTGGCATAAGGTGGGACAAAAGTATGGTCAACCAATGCAATTGCAAGTAGAGTCACTTAGGTAATGTTGATCCAATAGGGAAGCAAGTCACCTACCAAGTGTGCATGGAAAGAACAAGGACCTTTCCTGGAAAGGATGGGTTAAGGTGTTGGTCCCCTGCCCAAGTGATATGCCTATTTAGAATATCAATCCTTGTTGTTTATCCCCGGGGAACTACATGTAGTCATTTCATCGTTGTCATGAGGCCTGGCTTTCAATGAATGAACCTCCACCCACAGTTGTAATGTGTTCTCATCCTCTGCACTGACTTCTTTGAGGGCCTAGTCCTGTCTGACTGTCTAGAATATCTCTACTTAACTTAGCTGTCTGTAATAATAAGAGTCTCAGAGGATACAGGTGGGCAGTTCAGGTGTTCACATCTGCCCAAGCCATCCTGATATAGTGCACCAAGTAATAGGAGGAACACATGATATAGAGGGAACAGATGTTAACTCCCAACATGGTAGATGTCAGATAGTCTGAGTGTGTGTTCCCCAAAATCAAAGAATGAATTCTAAGGAACAACGGAGCTTAAGAATAGGAAAAATTTACTGGGGTATAGGAATGCAGAATAAGAATAGCTTCTGAGAGATAGGAGGGGTCTCAAATGGGTTGCCAATGAGCCCACTTCTCAAGGTAGTTTTATAGCGCAAAGTCATGAGGAGTGTGTACCACATGGGTAAAAAACTATAATCGATGGATAAGATTACAAGTATAGTGGCCTAGGTAATATTGACCCAATAGCAACAAGGGTATATGGATGGCATCATTAATTTTGGTCAAATAATCTGTAGTCTTAGTCTTAGTCTTCTTAGTCTTTGTAGTCTTAGTCTTACTGGTCTTAGTGTTAGTGGATGGAGGCGGATGACTCACCCTCAAGGAGATAATGGTCTATCTATATGAGAAAGCCCAAAAGGGTGGTACCAATAATCTCAAACTTCTGTTCATCCCTTAGGGAAGTATGCAATCTGGCCACTGTGACTTTTAATCTTCTTCAAATGAACCTCCAGCCACAGCTTCAGTGTGTTCTCATCCTCTGCACTGACTTCTAGGGCCCAGCCCTGTCTGACTGACTAGAATATTTCTACCTAACTAGGATATCTATATCAATCTAAATAAGCAAACTAATCCAAATAATATAAGGCAATCTTATAACCCCCAACCTGCTAGATTTGTGAAACACCAAGTTCACATTCTCTAAAATTGAAGAATGAATTCCAGGAACAACAGAGGTTAAGAGCAGGAAAAATTTATTGAGAGAAAGATAGCTTCTGTCTAAGAGAGACAGAAGGGGGCCTGGAAAATGAGTTTCCCACTTACTCTGTTTCTCAAAGGCATTTTGTTGAGCAAAGCCATGAGGTGAGACAGGTACAAGGTGGGACAAAACCATAGTCAACTAATATGATCCGATGGAAAATCACAAGATGGGCCTAAGGTGAGACAAAACCCCAATCAACCAATCAGATTACAAGTACAGTCACCCAGATAATAGTCATTAAATGGGGATCACATGAGGAAACAAGCTATGTAGCAAGCATATATGGAATGAACAAGGAATTTCCAGAAAGAAAATGAGCTAGGGAGCTTCTGGTCCCCACTTAAGGGGATTGATATCTATTGGCAATATCAATCATTGCTAATCATCCCTAGGGGAAGTGAGTGTAGCACTTTTTCTGTTTTTATATAATGTTGAACTTCAGTGGATATGTCTCAATTGTCTTTCATATTGACTCCTCAAGAGCTGACCCTGTCTAATTGTGTACAAGATATCTAATTTACTTAGCTGTCTACAATATTTACCCCTCTGAAGAAGTATCCCTAACTGTGGTTAGGGGAGAAAAGGGTATAATTTCTATCTAACTGCTTCAAGCTGAGAAGGATTAATGTGAGGGAGACTGCAGTCAGAGGCCCTCTCCAGAGAGCTAATCTCATGGTAGAAGTCATGCTCCAGTTTACCAGTTACGAACTTTCCATATAAGGTTGATCTGCTGGATCCCAGTAAAAGGAATCTAGCACATTTGTTGTTTCTTACTTCTGTGTGATCACCCAGAGTTTGGCAGCTTCTAGGCAGGAATAAACAAAAATTTCAAGAAATTAGAACATATATAATCTAAGCATGAGCAAATGTGAGGTCCTGGGTTCCTTTCCCAGTGCCACCAAAAGAAAGAGACAACAAAGCAAAAACAAAATAGCCTTGGTAGGTAGGAGGACGTGCAGTTTTATCAAGTTCCTACGTGATGCTGAAGCTACTTGTCCCAGTACCTCACTTTGAAATAATTGTTTTTCAATATTTGGAATGGAACCCAGGGTCTCTGCACCGAGCTCCATCCCCAGCCTATGTGTATATGGAGAGAGAGAGAGAGACAGAGAGAGAGAGAGAGAGAGAGAGAGAGAGAGAGAGAGAGAGAGAGAGAGAGAGACACCTTGTGTCCAAATGTATATATGCATGTCCATATATATACATAGTATATATACATGCATATATATGCAGATGTATCGCAAGCCGGGGTGTTACGCAGTCACTGAGTTGCCCCAGCTGAGCTGAAGTGGAGATCCTCCTGCCTCAGCTTCCCCAAGCACTGAGATGACAGGAGTGACCCACCGTTTCCACCCTTGAAGAACGCTGGTGTGCAATGCCAAGAAGGGGAGAGGCTGTCCAGGTCTTTCGTGGAAACACTCCTCCATCATCCAGGAGTGGAAGACGAGTCCTTGAGGAGACAGAGGAGGCAGCGAGAAAGGCCGGAGCACCTGCAGCTGCCCCACGGAGGTGGCGCCCAGCAAAGATGCAGACTCCTGGACCACAACTCTCAGGGCTCCTCTCCTGGACTCCCGCTCACACCCCCCGCGCGCCTGCTTGCGCCCTGACCGCGTTAGCGGGGAGCCTTCTGTCCGTGGGAGCACGGGACCTTTTGCCCAGAGTCTCTGAGCTGAGAGCCCTGCTGGCTGAGGGCAGCTGCTTCGTGGGAGGAAACGGATGGGGAGCTGATCCTGGCCGGTGATTAGGAGCCGCACGGGGCGCCAGCTTGTCTGCGAATCAGCGGTGTCGTCTCCTAGGTGGGGCGTGTGAGCGCGGGAGTCCTGGTGCGGGGAGGCGGGACACCCCTCTGGGAAGACGCGCTGTGGTCGCCCCCGCTATTGCCCAGCTGCTCCTTAGCGGCCCGGGTCCTGTCCCTGGTGGGCGGGAGAGCTATCCTGCCCCGCCTGGCCCGGCCTGAGAGCCAAGCAGTCTGTGCTGCAGGTGGCCTGGGCAGGCGGCCGCCCCCTCCTCTAGGGCCCCCGCGGGCGGGGTTGGCGCAGGAGCCCGAGACCGGGGCCAGGCGCCTGCCGGGGGCTGTGGCCGGGTCTAGGTTGCTAGATTTTTTTTTTTTTCCTCTAAAATCCCGGGACACTTTCAAAGGCACTTTGGGTTAGTTTGATAGTTTCCGTGTGCTACCTGGTTGTTTAGAGCATTGGTATCTGTATTTTAAGTGAGGTAGTATGCGGCTGTGCTGGAAACTAAATGCATTTCCGTTGCACTGTTGGTCCTCTTGCTGTGTACTCCGAATTTACAAGTTTCTGAATGTTCCTATGTAAATGTTTGAGCCATTTTCTGAAACTATACTTTTGTTAATGATTTAGAATTGCTGGTTGTCATCGCAGTAATGAGTAAGAGTGACTAACAAATTCCCACATATCCAGTCTAAAGACAAATCACTAAGTGTCAAAAATTATTTGTAACATAATACAAGGAAAAGTCACTGCAGGAGTAATTAACTTTAATAACAACGACAATAATGAGAACATTTGTGGAGCATTTTCTTTGTGCTAGTTACTGCGCAACCGTTATTTAATTAATTTCCGCAGCAGTCAATGAAGTGGGTATAATAGGATACACTAAGGCAACCGATTATGAAGCCAGCCGGTGCTAGAACTGAAATCAAGCTATGTTGGAATCAAAGCTTATTCTGCAGGGCACCTTGTGAAGAGAATCTTTGTTTCATTTGAACAACAAACAAAGGTTCTATATCTGCTACAGAACCTGAAAATGCAGGAAGTTTTGGCAGATATTTGAAGTGATGTGAATTGAAAGACTAATGAATTTGAGTAGTAACGTCTATGTGAGAGAAGCAAATAGGTGAGAGATCCTAAGCATCTCCGGTTAGAAATGCAAGTTGGATTTTCAGAGACAGTGGTTAAAATCAGGAAATAGCATCTTTGTGGACAGAGGAAAAAAGCAAGTTACTAATTACAGAACCGCATGGAACATGAACCTAAGATGTAGGGGAAGGAAGAAGACCCTAGAGGAGAAAGAGGTGTCAGAAAAGACCAAGGAGAAAGTGTCTTTTTATCAGTTACCAGAAGAAGAAAGTTATCTGTGGGTTTCATGCTAAGATGGCCAACAAGTCCGAAGAGATTTCCAAGTGAACTAGTGAAAACAGCTTGTGGAGAGGGACTTTGAGGGATCTGGGGATGGTGAGCAAACATCTGAGAAAGACTAAAGGCCTCAGTAGCCTGTGGGGTGTGATGTTCAAGTGTGGTCCTCAGATCAGTTCCTGTCCAGTAAGTGTTTGCTGTTGGTATATGGTGGGATAAGATTAGAAACATTTGGAACAATTTGTCTTTGCCGTGATAGCCAAAGGTGTTATCTGTGGACTTGTATTCTCTGTGTGTGTTCTTTTTCTATTTCTTAGTCATCCAATTTATTGTATTTTATGAAAGTGTCACTCTGTACTGGATTAAGGCAAACAAAACAAACAAGCCCTTATCCTTCATGGCGTAAAGTTTTGAGAAGCGGTGTTCCTCGGCCATGAGAGCAAGGAAAGGAGAAACATTGGAGAAAATAGATTGAAGAGGAGTATTTTGGATTTGTTTTTGTTTTGTTGAAAAAAAATACAATGAAGAAAAATAAGGTATAAGAAGGAAATCTATCAAAATGCTGATGATGTGGAAGGTATAAATAAGGTCAGGGACCAGGAAGGATAAATGAGGTTTAAGAAAGGACTTAGAGGGCTGGGGATTTAGCTCAGTGGTTCCGCTGCCTGCCTCACAAGTGCAAGGTCCCAAGTTTGATCCCTGGTACCAAAAAAAAAAAAAGAAAGGACTTAGTGCTGGGCATACGTTTTTCAGCATTGTGATGAAATTTTCTTCTTAAAGAATTCAAAACAATATGGATGTCTACCACCAATTTAAAGATATTTTAACTATAAGGCCACTGGCGTCATGAAAGTGCATCCTTGAGTCTACTGGGTGGTGATGGTAGTGATGGATTGAAGGCCTCTGAAGAAACCAAGCCCTGCGGCCGGGTACCAGAGCGTCTTGGAGAAGCGGCAGACAGTGGCACCTGTGTTCTTTGTAAACTGCATCAATTTCATCAGAAAGCTATACTCTGTGCTCTTCAGGTTCCAGCAGCTAAATATCTGCAGGATTCAAAGAGAAAAAAGTATTTAGAATTAAAATAAGTGGTCTAAATGTGTTGTTTGTTTTTGTGAGTTTGGTACAGGAAAGCAAACACGGACTGGCTTTTATTGTTTGCGTCATGCTCCCTACATGTTTTACATTTTCCCAAGAAAAGTAAAGGGTAATCTCTATCTTTGAATTTCTTTTCATTTATTTCTAAACCTTTTCCTGGAGTGTAAATTAATTGTATATATTGAACCTCAAGAATTTAGTATTTTACATAGGTATTTTTTTATATTGCCCTGAAAATTGCCTAGAGAAATCTGTATCGAGAGGAGTTTACAAGGTGTTTAATGTAAACTAAAGAAAATTTGATTATTCTTCAATGATAACTGCTAACCAAATGGGGTAAAAAAAAATTGCTGTTGGCCTAGTGTTGGAAATTCATGTATGTGATTAGATTTGAAATGTGGATTTTGCTCAACTTCGGGCACAAGAATCCATTTCTGATTCAAGGAGAGAAATTGCCTTAGTGTTTAACAATGTATTGAATTCTGTAAAATCCTGTGTTTATATTTTTCCTAAAGCCCTTGGGGAGGTGCCAAGTGGTAAATATTACCTTTTATCAAATATAATGAACAGAATTTAGAACTGTGGGGCAGTGGATTTTACTGCAGTTGCAAACTGTGTATAAATGTGTTCTTTATAAATTTGTGTTGGCTATTTCACTCAGTCACACTGTTCCACAGCATCACGATCAACATGTCTTGTTCAATGGATTTAAATTTTTTTTCTTTTCTTAGGGACAGCATGAATCTTTTTAACCCAAAGATTTGAATAAGAAATGTAATTTGAAAACCTAGGTATATAGGACTGCTCTCTTAGAAAGTCAGTTTTGGCCGGGGATTTAGCTCAGTGGTTCCGGTGCCTGCCTCGCAAGCACAAGGACCCGAGTTCGATCCCCTGTACCAAAATAATAATAATAATCATCATAAAATAAAGTCGGTTTTTTCTTTCTCACTTTGACAGTCTGTGCTTGAAATTATTCATATTCCTGTACACTTTAGATGCATTTTCTTTTTCTTGTAGAAGCACTTAATTTGGATGACACTAGTACTGTATACCATGAATACATTTATTGATTAAAATGTTTTGTGTATTTGGGGTTTCTATTATTTTTATATAATTGTAGTTGAGATTTATTTTATAAAAAGTTCTGGTTTGGGGAAAAATCGATGAAATAGTGTTACTGAAATGCATTTTTTGTTCGTATTGTTTATTGGCATGGGACTTGGTCTGGACAGTATTTGATGGATTTTCCGCCTTAGGTTTAAAATGCGTCACCCACTTTAGGTGGGCCGAGTTGACTTCATGTGCAAATGATTTCCCATAGTGTGGTAATGTGTCAGACTCTGGTAGCTGAGCGTGCTCCTCAGGCTTTCATCCTTGGCAAAAAGACAAGAAAGCCATTTGGTGCCTGGTAAAATATTTATTTTTAGAGTGCATCCATGTTCCCTAGGACTTTCCTCCTGTCCTTTGGCTTAGATTTGGAAAACCAACCCCTTGTTTCTACGTTTTTCTTTTTCCTATGCCTGTCACTTGACTCCTCTCCCTGGTTAAAGGTAGCTTTCTGGCATTTCCAGTTGTTTGTCCTGGAAAGAATTTTAAATGGATCTGGCATCTGGGAGCCTGCCTTACAGAGGAGAAATCAATTCTTCCCATTTGATGATTTCTTAGAGAAAATTCTCATGCTCTTCTTGTGGTTGGCATGATCAATTTGCAATAGGCCTGCAAGATTATGTGTCTTAAGAGAGTTGAATTAAGAAATACGTTTATGTATGTGTGTGTGTTGTGTGTATTTTATGCTTCAAATTGTGTTTCTTACAATATTTTCTTGGAAATTGTTTCTGTGATAACTTGTTAAATTTCCAGAAGTGATATTTACTAAGTAGTATAAAACTTTAAGGCTACTTGAACGTAGTAAATTGGTGGAAAGATTTTTTTCTCCCCTCAGCATTTCATTTTTATTTTCACCTCATAATGGTGCATTTATTTCTAAATATTTTCTACACCTTTACAACCACATTTTTAATCATTAGGATTCTAGGTTCTCCTTCAACATGGATCTTTAATGACCTTCATTTTGTTGTCTTGCCGCATGTGTTCTCTTTGTGCTTTTATTATGTGATCAAATATTGTAATCTTCATTTGAACTATTCTAAGGTTTTTGTGATTTTATTTTGTTTGTTTGTTTTGGTACCGGGGATCAAACTTGGGACCTTGCGCTTGCGAGGCAGGCGACAGAACCACAGAGCTAAATCCCCGGCCCATGTGATTTTAAAAAAATAGAAAACTCCGATGTTAGAAGCCTTTAGATTTGTGTCACCAGGCAACACTGTAGGTGAGACATTTTAGTAACTCCAAGGATCTGCCTGTGCTTTTCAGTAATAAGGACTTAGTTTTTGATACAAACTTGCTATATTTGAGTTCTAGATGTTGTAAAATAGAGAGAATCTAGAATTTAATAGTAGGGGCTGTATTTTATTTATATTAAACAAATATAAAAATGTAAATGGTCTACTGGCAATTATGGCTGTTTGTAGACTTTCTTCAGTTACACCTAAACAGTTGAAGAATTTGGTTCCTGTCATACACACTTAAAATAATCCAAGACATAGTCTACTAGCACATGGGTACTAGGTATTTTTCACATTGAAACACTTAAAAATATATTAAAATATTTCTGATGCTTTCATTTTCTTGTGTATTCAGCATCCTTCCAAAACAATTCATTGTACTAGAGCTCTGTATTTAAACTTAGCATTAGAAATGGACTTTGTTTTTTAGTATGTAATATAAAGATAGTCTCTAATCCATGATATTTTTGTTTGATAAACTCATATTATGTGTCTAGGTTTATTATCTTCAGAAATAAAAAATTATAGTAGTTTCAAAAATTATTAGAAAAAAGATTTATATTTTGTTTTATCTCTATTCCCTTTGTTTAAAAAGTATTGAAAGATTTTCCTTATCTACACAAAAATTATTTTGTAACTCCATGAAAATGACATTTTTAGTGAATATTCATGGATTTCAACTGTATGGCTATACTTACAATGAGAGTAAAGATGTGTTTCTACCAAAGTGTTTTAAACACTGTTCTATCTTTTCATAAGAATTTTAGTGAGACTGTTTGTTAATATAGCTTGTACTCCTCATCATATAAAACTAGTGAATGAGCGTATTTTCAGCAAGCCACAAAGTCCATCATAACTCCTAGCCGCTTTCTTCTCATGGTTTGCAATTTGAAAGAAATAGCTCTCATGATTTGTTTAGTTTTCTAAAATATTACATGAGGATAAAAGCCAGGAATAGAAAATGCCTAAAGTACTCAGTAATCTGAGAAGGGTAACTGTAACTTGGGTGAAGTTACAGATATTGATGTATAGATTTGACACCTTTCCTTTGGATTTCTTTTGATAAATCAAAACCATCGATGGTATATGTAAGTTACAATCTAAAGAAATGTGATTTTCAGGTATTTGCAAGCATTTTTATGCATGCATTGTGTAAAATCACATTGCATACCAGTGTAAGGAATTTGTTTCCTTTTGAGAAATGAAGGAATATTTACTTGTGCTCTTACTAGTTCTGACCAGGAGGACTTTATTGTTTTCTTTAACTTACAGAACATTCGTGTTCTGGTGCATGTTTTGGAGTGTATACAAGTTTGTGTTTCCCATTTTAGCATGTGCTTTTATAACTTTTATACCCTGAATTTCCAGAAGTTTTCCTAAATGGGGAAGTACTTAGAAATGAAATCCCTATGTTAATCAACAATAAGCATGTATAATGGTTCTAGAAAATTCAAGCCAGAATGGCCTAATACAGTAGTAATGCCATAATACAGTAGTTGCATGCTTGGGATTTGAGTTTTGTTGAGCTCAAATGTTTAGTTCATTTTCTATAAGCATTTATCCATTTATCCATTTTGATTTTAGGAGGAATTTTGCAGTTCCATGTGATAAGAACACCTCCTGGTCGAGGAAATGTTACTGTTGACTGGAACATTATTGGGCAAAATTGTGAACTCAATTTTTCTAACCTTACTGGACAACTCTTCTTTCATGAGGTAATACCACAAAGAAAAGCTTCATGACAAATTTCCAGAAAAGAAACCATTGTATTTTCAGGAAAAGGGAATAGAAAATCAACACCACTTGTAGTTATCATCATTCTCTCTTCTTCATACCTACTTGGTAGTAATTTGGATAAGATTTTCATTGATTAGCTAGCTCAGCATTCAAAATCTTTACAATTAGGGCCGGGGATTTAGCTCAGTGGTTCCGCCACCTGCCTCACAAGTGCAAGGTCCCGAGTTTGATTCCTGGTACCAAAAAAAAAAAAAAAAAAATGGGTAACAAAATCTTCACAATTAGTTCCTCTCTACTTGCTTTAAATCTGGCTTCTCATGAGCCGGTGGTTCTTATTTAATTAATTTTTTAAGCCACAGAATTCTTGTTTAAATGAAAACATGTTTGGATGCAGTTTATAAGGGCGATAAAAGCAGTAGGTAATTTATGTTCAGTAGCAACACAGGTATGGATTTCCTTCTGTTTGACACAGGGAACAGTGAACACAACGATACTTGTACATCTATTGGATGACAACGTTCCGGAAGAGAAAGAAGTATACCAAGTCATTCTGTATGACGTCAGGACACAAGGTAGTTCAGAATTCAAGTTTGAGTTGTCTTTGTTATTGTCTTTTTAGAAAAAACAAAGAAGAAATAGTTGTTATCTCTGTATTTACCAATTGATACATACCAACTTAAAAATACAACTTTAAATATTGTCTGTCCCATAGAAATATTAGATCAAATTTTAGTATATGTGCTGCCAAAGAGAGCACAGGTCCAAAAAGCACTAGCAAAATATGGGAATGCTTATCTTTATGGACTAAGAGAAAAGTGCTAAAAATTTTCCTAGTTATTTATGGAATTAAAATATACTTTCGAAGGTAGAAATTTCTGAAAATAAATTTATGCTAACGAATCAGTTTGGATTCTGGACAATTATAATACAGTATATGGACAATTCAAAATTTAATTATTTTCAGAAAATTATCTGGATACTCTCTTCAGTTTCTATTCAGTTTCTAGAATTCTGATAAGCCATGTAGCTAATAAGGGCAATAATCTATCAAGTGAAAGAAATCATGACTTTTAAAAATGCAATATAGATTGTCAGCCTGAAGATTTCTGTTAGGGATGTGAACAAAGTAAACCCTTTTTGGTTCCTTTAATATGCTTTGGAGACCAGGGTTCTATTTTAAGTATGTAGAACTTAGTGCCAAATCACGGTTAGATTTCCTAATGGAGTCCCTGCTATTTCTAGGGGTTCCACCAGCAGGAATTGCTCTGCTGGACACTCAAGGATATGCCGCTGTCCTGACGGTTGAAGCCAGTGGTGAACCGCGTGGAGTTTTAAATTTTGCTCTTTCATCAAGATTTGTTTCACTACAGGAGGCTAATGTGACAATTCAGCTTTTCATCAACCGAGAATTTGGATCTCTAGGTTTGTGTTATGCTAGAATAAATTGGGTTTCTGGGCAAAGGGATTTTTACTATCCTACTTGTATGGGTGAAAGCCATTATGAAAATAAGCAAAGAAAGGAAAAATTAATATTTATTAATTCAGAGCAGTACTTTATAATAGCTTCACTTCTGAAAAATTTGAAGGAGTTATTTATTTTCACAGAAATGCTGTGGAATGGACAATCATGAATTATCCGTACCATATGGTAGCGGACCGGCTGTGGATCCATTATGAGGCTGGCCTTGTATAGTTTTCTCTGTATATTTTTAATTTTCTCTGAAGTAGAGGCCGGAGAAGGAAATGAAAACATGCAAGCCCTAGGAAGTCTAGGCTTAGAAGTAGCACATCCTCACTTTTACTTTGTACTATTGGCCAAAGCAAACCACAGGGCCCACCCACACTCAAAGTCCAGGCAGGGAAGCAGGTCTCACCCCCTTTGGGGTGTCACTGAGCCATGACATGGGCACAGGAGAAGGGATGAATTTGGGGCAATAATGAAAGGTACTGGAGGTGTTACAAGAAAGGCAGGGTTCACAGTGAAAACATAATTTTCAAAATTTAAATAATTCCAAAATCTTTTTTGCATCCAATTCAGTTAGGGACTATCAATGTCACATACACCACGGTGCCTGGAATATTGAGTCTGAAGAATCAAATGGAAGGACACCTAGCTGAGCCAGAAGTTGATTTCATCCCTGTTGTTGGCTTTCTGATTCTAGAAGAAGGACAAACGGCAGCAGCCATCAACATTACTATACTTGAGGTAAAGCTCTGATGATGATTTTCTGTGTTAAACCTGAAGTCACCGCATGGGAAGTAGGAATCGATGGAATGTTCTGACATCAGCAGTCACATTTAGTAAGAGGCTTCCCATTTCAAGGTATAAAATTTCACGCGAGGCAAGATTGTATAACTTTCAGTTTTCTCTGTATTAAAAAAATGTTGCTCTGTTCTGTGGATGTGGCTCAGCAGTTGAGCACTTGCCTCGCATTTGTGAAACCCTGGGTTTGATCCATCCCCAGCGCATGTACAAGTATATGTGTGTATATGTATGTATGTAATTTTTCCTTTAATATAAACTTTGTATATTTTATAACCATAATCTCTAGAAATTTAGTGAATTCAGTTCCGATAGGGTTCTTTAAGTCTGATTGGTTCCACTCTGCTGGTGCCTTTAAATCAGCTGATTTCTTTTTGTGACTTTTTTTTCAAACCACACAGGAGTTCCTATTCTTGATTAGATAGGCTGGCCTGGTGTTATATATTTGATTACAGAAACATCTCGTGATAAACAGAATTTCCTTAGTGCAGTTCCCTCTACAATGGCACTGGCCTGAGAGGTTCCAGAGGAGCCCTTTGATTCCTCCAAAAGACTCACTGGACCAGCAGATCTGGGGCGGTCGGAATCTTTGTGTGGAAGACCCGCTAAAACAGAGATAGCAGGAAACTCATTAGAGGCTGAGGGCAAAGAATATGATTACAGTCAAGCCTAAGGAAATCACAGGGGACTGAAATTGCATTTTAAATGATTTCTCATGGGAAATTTCGTGCTGTTTTTGGACTTAG
This sequence comes from Heterocephalus glaber, assembly GCF_053883595.1. NCBI lineage: Eukaryota > Metazoa > Chordata > Mammalia > Rodentia > Bathyergidae > Heterocephalus > Heterocephalus glaber. The sequence goes on from NW_028258236.1 coordinate 84,774, forward strand.
TGTTTCAACTTCTTAAATACATTAAAATACATTCTTAAATACATTACTGTTTCAGCTTCTTAAATACATTTATAGGAGGTTTAGAAAAATAGTGCTATGGAAGGGGTAAGGGATGGATGTGAAGGGAAAGAGAAAATGAATATTACATTTGAAAAAAATGTTAGTTACTACAGTATGTATTTGGAGGGGTTTCATTTTTAAAGGGTTTTACTCTCTCAAAGTCTTTTACTTTTACTTAATTATAAATAGCATAAACCATGCACCATCTAAAGTCAGTCACTCTTATTTTGTTGATTACCCTGGCATTGTAACCTAATGTAACATCATGAAAACTCTAAATCCACAAAATAAAAGATAATGTCAGTAGGTAGCCGGTAACACAGGATTTGAAAAAAATTGTAGGGCAGTCATCTTTCAAATGTCTCGTGTATGTTACCGAATACAATTATATGGATTATTCCTTAGTTACATTAATTTTTAAACAGAAAATATCAGCACTTTCTTTTACCTAGAGTTTACCTTTTTGAACCTAGGATTTCAGTTCCACTTTTCTTTCTCCTAGCTCTCTGCAACTTTTCTGCTCCCTGAGTAGCACTAGAGTAAAACACTGTAGCTCTGACATAAAAGTAAGCCGTGTCTTAGTCACTTTCCTTGTCTCTGGGACATGATCCCTGACACCTACAACTGAAAGGAGAAGTTTATTTTGCTCGATGGCTACAGGCCCTGGCTGGCTGGCTCCAGGACAGGATAGCAGGGCAGAGGGGCATGGCAGAGGAAAGTTGCTCGCATCATGGCAGCCAGGAAACTGTTGCTCGAAGGGAGGAGACAGGGAGTGGGGATGTGCTCTTCCAGATCGTGACTCAGTGGCACAGCTCTCTGACTGGACCCCCCTTCCTAACAGTAAGTCAGCCCTGTCACCCCCATAGTTCAGTCATCTTCCAAAAGCCCCTTGGGGGCCATTCTCCATCTCAGGCATAGCAGATGGCAAGCAGGGAGGCTGTGGCATGGGCTGGGGCAATGGAGTAGGTGGAAGACGTCCTTTGATAACACTGATTCTCTAACTTATGTTTTTCTTCCATATATTACAGGAGATAATCTAAAGACTATTTTTCACTTTTTATGTTTTCACTTGAAATAAATCTTTATTAAAATG